>NW_015386327.1:78472-82731 GCF_001527695.2 Protobothrops mucrosquamatus | reverse complement strand
TTATCCATCAATTTCTCCCAAATGCAAGGCAAAACTCCCACAAAATATAAGGGTAAAACATTTCTGAATAGTTTGTGCAATTTCATTATATAGTTGCAAGCAGCATTTTAATTGTCATGATTCTTAATGAGAATAGAGTATTTCTGCTTGGCTATGCTTGCTTGTCAAGAGTATTATACAGAGTACAGAATTTATAATCAAAGAACTTATGACAGATTGGCAGATCCACTTGTGCAAAGCTCCTCCATTTTTGCCAAGCCTGGCCTACACTATAGCTAGTTTATTTAATTAAATGTGTTGGAACTACACTATAGCTAGTTTATTTAATTAAATGTGTTGGAACTTTTTTAAAAAAAATGTATATTGAAGATTTTTTTGAATGGCTAATGCTGCTGGATTAAATTTCCCTGAGTGATTTAGTGCCAGTTAATTTCTAGGATACTGATTTGAACCTCTTTTTAAGTGAAGAAAAGCTTCATAGAAAGCTGCATGCTTTTGTAAAAAAATAATGGGCACAAGCATCACCAGAAGTGTTTTGGTGTGTGTAATAAGAAGAATAAGAGTCTCATTGGTAAATGGAACCTCCTATGCAGTTCTTTGGAACCAAATTTCAGATGTATTTGGATATGTACATACAGTAGTGGCCAAAATTGTGGAAGAAAGTATGTTTGAGGTTTGATGGCTAATAACACCACTTTCTTTTTGGAGCAGTACCATAAAATTATATATTAATGGAAAGATAATTTAACCAAGAATGTAATGCAACATAGTTTGTTCAATTATCTGTATTGTATTCTATGAAAAGTTATAGCCAAATAACCAGAAAAAGGAAGCACAACTTGCTTAGGTTGATATCAGGTAGCTTTCCTTCATCTGATTGTAGCCAATGAGCATGAGTGTTTAGAGAGCCAATCAGGTGTCATCTTGTTTTGGCAATGAGCCAATCAGATCACAGTAGGATTCAGTTATTGATGTCACGTATTGAAGCTGAGAGGAGGATATTTGTCAGTGTGTTATGTGATTGCTATCAAGTTGGTTGGGTTTTTTTTTCTTTCATTTAGTGAACTTGTAAAACGTAATAAAATTAAAGTAATGGTGCAAAGAGTTGACTGGTTGCCCAGAAAGCGATGTAAAATAATATTATTAAATGAACAAGGCTACAGTTATAAAGAAATTAGAAGAAAAATTGGTGGAAACTTAACCAAAGGTGACATTTCTACTGTACACTTTCCCCCAAAGGTTTCCACAATTTTGGCCACAACTGTACAGTTCTTGTAAATTATTTTAAAGTTGGTCAGTAGCAAAGCCTGATATTCAGTACTCTTAATAAACCAAACTGGATGTTCTTGGGTACTATCTTGTTTTTATTAAAATGGGTACTGTCAGAACAACTTGACCAGATAACATATTCTAGTGGGAGGAGATGCTTAAAAGAAACAATCTTGCCACCTGCTTCTGGGATTGTTTCTCATCATGACAAAAATAAGCAAAAATAATTGTTGCTTTTTAAGCAGGGAGATAAGTTATGGGTAGCTTATGTACTGTATGTAATAGACTGTGTATTGTTGAATACTAGATCTAATCCCCACAAGAGAAATCTTGAAATTTAAATTTTGAAATTTAAATTTTATTTTATTTTGGAAGTTAATAGTTTGTCACAGAATATAAGACACAAATGTTTTGGAAACTCTAGACTGAAGCAATGATGGTATCTGAGAACAATTATTTGTTGCATCTTCCTTTATAATGTAAGTACAATACCATTAGGGTAGGATCAGAATGAACAGAGAGTTTATTTTAGTCTTGAATGACATGGGTATATTTATATGGCTGAGGCTTTAGCCAGATAATATTGTAAGAAACAAGAGTGGACTTGTACTGGAAAGATTCTCCTGCCAGGTAGGACAGAGGT
Source organism: Protobothrops mucrosquamatus (assembly GCF_001527695.2). Classification (NCBI taxonomy): domain Eukaryota; kingdom Metazoa; phylum Chordata; class Lepidosauria; order Squamata; family Viperidae; genus Protobothrops; species Protobothrops mucrosquamatus. The sequence continues at coordinate 80,819 of NW_015386327.1, read as the reverse complement.
CCCCAACCTTTTGGGCACCAAGGACCGGTTCCGTGGAGAAAGGTTTTTCTGCAGACCAGAGAGTGTGTGGTTTGTGTGCTGCCTGCATCCCATGGAGGGGGCTTTGCTTGTTTGTGCGGACCGGTTGCTGGCATGCCGTGGACCGGGACTGGTCCATGGACCAGGGGTTGGGGACCCCTGAGCTAGGATATGAGCCGTGGTGGCACAGTGGTTAGAATGTAGTATTGCAAGGTAATTCTGCTGATTGACCGGGGTTTGATCCTCACCGGCTCAAGGTTGACTCAGTATTCCATCCTTCCAAGGTCAGTAAAATGAGGACCCAGATTGTTGGGGGAAATATGTTGACTCTGTAAAACCGCTTAGAGAGGACTGTAAAGCACTATGAAGCGGTATATAAGCCTAAAATCATATTGTAGTGGAGAAGCCCACAATAAAGAAATATTTCTTGTTTCTTATTTAACTAGTTTAAAGTGATGTTATCGCAAAACAATTCCAACAAAATATACAAAAAATAGTTTGTTCAATATGACGTGGGAGAAGGCAATCATATAATTGCCTTTGTCTTTTGATTACTTCCATTTTTAAAAAAGTTTTAGCACTCACAATCACAAATGATTATATTACCTTTTGTTCCCTTATAGAAAATCCTTTGAATTTGAAGACGCTTCAAGCCTCCAGTCATTGTATCCTCCCTCCCCAAGTGAGAATGGTACTGACAGTCAGCACAAGTTTGGATCTAAGAGCACTTTAGAAGAGAATGCCTATGAAGATATTGTAGGTAAGGACATCTTGCAATGATTAATATAGCTGCTGGATGTGGAGCAGCTGTAGTGACATGGCAACTTGGGGAAATTCTTCTTTATTGTATTCAGGTGTTCAAGTGAATGTGGAATGGTCAGATGCATATGCCTCATTTACAGTTTCGAAAGGAAGATGTTTTGATTCCCACTTTTTATAGAAAGCCCTAGAAGATTAATATGTGAAAATGGATTCTTGCGAAATGGAAGGCGAAACCTGTTCGTTTGGAAAAGAATACCCCAGGAACCTGAACTAAAAATTTCAGATGCATATAGAAGAGACATATTAGTTACAAAAACCAGCATGTAGTGCAGTCCTGTTTAGGAGACTGACCCATCAACCAGATGTTTCCATTGGCTAACAAAAATGTGTTCACTATGAGTGGACCTGTTCACTTGAAAAAACCTCTCAACATGAGGTGCTCTCTCAGGGATGGAATAATGGAAGAAGGCAGTCCCATTCACTATCTCTATTCTATTCCTTCAGTTTCTTTCAAGAGATTCCCACTTTTTAGGGTGGACCAATCTAATTTGTTCTTCCCAAACCTGGATAAATGACCCAAAATTGAGTAAAAATGGGTTTTCTTTGGGTCTCACAAATCCATTACCCAATCACAACAGGGACATTTTTAAAAGGACTTTCTGATAAGGATAAGGAAAGAAGAAGTTTGGCTGGTTGAATTTAATACACTGCAACATGATTTAAAACACTTTTGTTTGATCAGCTGCATTTCTTCTGGATTAAATAACTTTTCATAATTTCTGCATCATCTGAGGATGATTAAATCATGTTTTCAGCATATTTTTATGACTATAATATTTGGAGTTTATCAGTGCTGTTTGGGATGAACACTAATCTTACAAGATAGATATTTGGGTAGCAAGCTCAAGGGGAGCCAAACTCTAATCTGTGTAACTGTCTTCTGTAACTGAAATCTGGGATGTGAATTGCCATAGATTGTAATGAACAAATTCACTATTCTTCCTTAACTTGATATGCTAAACAAGATTCTGTGACTCAGCACTTGTACAAAAGTGTATTACTTGCATATCTTTTGCATACATTTTTTTTCTTCCTCGTGTTTCCCTGGAAGGGCACGGTTACTTTCCCCCTCCTTCAGATTCTGCTGTATGTCGATTCTTTGATTGTGATAGGAATTGATTGACTGGCTTGTCCACCACTAAGCCTGGTGTTGTGGGCTGAGAGAGAATGACTGATTCAAAGTCACCCAGCTGGTTTTCAAGTCTAAGGCAAGACTAGAACTCACAGTCTCCTGGTCTCTAGCCTGATGCCTTAACCACTATACCAATCTGGCTCTCATCTTTTGGATACTACTCATAACTTAAACAAGCTCTTCAACATCTTCATCAACGATTTGGACGAGGGGATAGATGGGGAACTCATCAAATTTGCAGACGACACCAAGCTGGCAGGAATAGCCAACACTCCAGAAGACAGGCTTAAGATACAGAAGGATCTGGACAGACTTGAACACTGGGCACTATCTAACAAAATGAAATTCAGTGGTGAAAAAAGCAAGGTTCTACAT
>NW_015386327.1:41658-78155 GCF_001527695.2 Protobothrops mucrosquamatus | reverse complement strand
CAACACTGGAAGTTTTTAAGAAGAGACTGGACAGCCATTTGTCCGAAATGGTATAGGGTTTCCTGCCTGAGCAGGGGGTTGGACTAGATGACCTTCAAGGTCCCTTCCAACTTTACTATTATTATTATTATTATTATTATTATTATTATTATTATTATTATTATTATTATTATTATTATTATTATTATTATTATTAAGTTTGTTTTAATAGCAATAAAATTTAGGGGTATATGTATTGCCCCATAGAGCTTTACAGTACTCTCTTGTGGTCCTCATTTTACTGACCTCTAAAGGACAGAAGGCTGAATCAACTTTGAGCTCTGTCAAGATTGAACTCCAGGCTGTGGGCAGAGTTTGCCTGCAATACTGCACTTTAACTACTTCACCACCAGGTTAAAGAACCAGAGTACAGATAGTCCTCCACTTACAACCCCAGTGTGATCGGGAATCTCAGTTGTTGAGCATAGCAGTCGTTAATTAAGTGAGACGCCAAATGATTATTTCACTCAACAATTGCAGTCCCAGCATTCCTAGTTGCAATTGTTAAGTGACTGCATGGGTTGTTAAGTGGAATGCGAGAGAGAGGACCTGAGCTGCCAAGGTGTGGTGGGGTGGGGAGAGAGCCCAGGCTTCCCATTTAATCCAGTAGGCCTGGGCTCTTTGCCTGCCCTGCCAGGGAGAACGAACATAAGTGCCATTGCTCTGGAAGGCTTAAATAGGGAGAAAAAAGAGCATTTCTTCATTTCTAATTGTAATGTAATAAATTATTGGTTAGGTTTCATTGAATTGGTTCCAATTTCTTATATTATGTAGAAAAAGATCCTCCAAACATACCTCTCCCCAGAGACATTCTCACTGCTTCCCCTTCTTTTACTTCCCTTAGATTCTTGATCATGATTATTTTTTTCCCTCCATTGTCAGATCATGTTACACGCACAAGTCTTACAGTCTTCATTTTCTTACTGAACTGACTAAATGGTTCTTTTTATTCTGTAATCTTAGTCATTGTCTCTAACTCCATTAATGAAGATCTTTCTTTTACTCAGTGTCCAGTTTTCTTACTACTAGGAGAAGCATTGCTTTAATAGTTTCTATTTGATTTTCTGCCCCTCTCCCTTCTCTGACTGGTTTGTGTTTATTTGGCATTTCTCTTCCCATATATGGTTCTATTCTTTGAAACAGCACAAGCAAAACTTTGCTAGCATGAAGAATGAGAGCAATGCTTCAGATAGTTGTGCATTCTTATGCATTTTCTTCTTTCTGATATAGTGGTATATACCATGATCTTTTCTGTTCACTAGGTCACAATATCTTGTTTCTGGATGCTATAAAACAATCTTGAAGTTCATTGATTGCTCTTGATCAAAATAAGTTCAGATTCATAAAAAAAAGCGAATACGCACCATTTTAAAATGCTAGCACTAATAACACAAAGTTTAGTTCACGTATGTAATTAAACACTTTTTGACTTGCTATGAATTTATGTATTACAATCAACATAATGATTTCAGAATGTCTCTACAAAATTATTCTGTAGTCAGTTAGTACTAAGGAAGTAAATTAGAGTGTGTACTTGAATGTACTTGAGTCTATTGCATGAGATTTACGTTAAGACAGGAGCCTGTATTAATGGCCTCATCATTAGTTCTGCGTGTGAAAGTCAAACTGAAGCCAACATTTTCACCCACCATAAAAAATACATCTTGTTGTCTATGAGACTGTTGGCATCCTGTTAAAATGATTAACTACATGGTAATTAAATACTTAATGATAAAAATAAATGAATTATGAATTGTTTTCTCTTCGTAGTAAAACCCTTCCTGTCTATAGTAGTTATATCATATTTAAAAGGACTGGGATTTAAACTTCTTTAGACAAAAAACTCTATTAATATCAGGCCTATAAAAGAATCTGCAATTATTTTCTGTCGGTATAACACATTTGAAATCATTCTTCTGCATATATTAAATTCTATATCCTTTCTCTTCGTTTTCTTTAGGGAAGTTTATTATAGCAATGTGATTGGCGACTAGGGCTGTTATTATTCCCATCCTTTTGACTCATATCCAAAGATTAATACCAAATCATACAAAATATTTCTCCTTGCTATATTCCAATGCTATTTTTATTGAATTGTATGTTGATAATTAGTTTAATAATAGTACCTTAGTGGATGAGAGCACTATATTCTTTGAATTTCCTCTCTGTGCTAATCCTTAAGGTCATTTAAAGCAATCCTATGTTAGTTTTATTCAGAAGCAATCTCCACCGAAGTGATTTCTCTCAGGTTATCATATATAAAATGGATTTTACAATCAAAACTCATTATAATTGTAAAAAAATTGGAAGTTTTTAAGAAGAAACTGGACAGCCATTTGTCCAAAATGGTATAGGGTTTCCTGCCTGAGCAGGGGGTTGGACTAGATGACCTCCAAGGTCCCTTCCAACTTTATCATTATTATTATTATTATTATTATTAAAAGCTGAGATAGGGAAAATGTTTAAGGAGAGCAAAGCAATTCTGACATTTTAAAAATACAAAGTAATGGCACATCACCTGACAGAAAGGTAAAACTTTCTGAAATAAAAGTTGCTCTATCTGATTCTGAAAGATGAATAAAATTCTCAGTGTTAGCTTTATGATAAAAACATATTTCATTTGGAGCTAAGAACGATCGTTCCACCAAAATATCAAAGAAACAGATTTGGGCACACAGTGGGCATTCTTGACATAATCCAGCTTTCCCATAAAAAAGAGAAGTTAATTGAAATGGAAAGGAAAATGGGGAAAGAGCCAATTAAACAGTGTTGCCAGTGGGAAATTCTTATTCCAGATACTGCTGAAGATACTTTTACTGTAAAATCTGTCCAGAAATCTCCACTAGTCACTGTAATTTTATTCATATTTTGTTAGATTTTTAATATCGTGCCTTATTTATTATTATAAATAATTCAAGCTGGTGAACGTACATAAGTACTCCTTCCTGTTCCTGTTTTCCCCATAGGTGAGGTGGGTTGGGTTGAAACAAAGTTCAAGGTTACCCAACCAGCTCTCATACCTAAGGCAGGACTAGAACTCAGAATCTTCTGATTTCTAGGCTGAGACCACAACCACTATAACAAACTGGCTCTTCTTTGGGTTCTGTTGTCCATTTTAGCCTCTAGAGACAGCCTTGGCATCATTCAACCTTTCCTAAACTCTCCTAATTTGTTGGTTTTTATTTGTTCCCATTCTATTTATCAGAAACTATCAGAAGTACCGTGTTTCACCCAAAATAAGACCCAGTTTTATTTTATTTTTTTTGCCTCCAAAAGAGGCACTAAGTCTTATTTTCAGGGGGTGTCTTTTCCACAGTCTCACCTCGCAGCAGTGGCACCGACAGCCCCGCCCAGCTGGCCCACTTCTTCTGCGGCTAAAGGAAATGCTTCTGCAGCTGAGAATGGAGCTCCGGATTGACGCACGCGGTGCCCCTTGGCCTGCATTTCGCCATCAGAGGCCTTGCAGAAAGGCCTCTGCAGTCAAGAACCTAACTACAGATTGAATCTGTTCTTGGCTGTAGAGGACTTTTCGGAAGGCCTCTGATGGTGAGATGCAGGCCGGGGGGAATCCGGAGCTCCATTCTTAGCTGCAGAGGCATTTCCTGAAGGACTCGACGATGAAATGCAGGCCGGGGAGCGCTGCAGAAGAAGTGGACTGGCGAGGCAAGGCTCGCTGCTTTCCTGTGCACCCCCAGGGGGCGGGGCAGAGATGGCAGTGGGGGCTTGCTGGCTCCAAGGCTGCCCCTTGGATCTAAGGCTGAGTGTGTTCTGGTTTTGATGGCCCCCACCAGTAAATCAGTGTCACACCCGCTCTCTGACCTATCCTCACAGCCACCAGATTTCCCTTTCACCGGGACTGAACCTGCCTGCGTGGGATAGTGATGGCCGGCGGGCCGAAGCATGGCCACCGGCAGTGCTGGCAATCTCTTCCCCTCCCTTCATTCTTTCCTGAGGTGGCCTGGCTGCCACAGTAAGCAGGTGTGGGGTCTGTGGGGCAGCTCCACCCCCGATACTCCCACCCTAGCTTGATTTTTAGGCATGCGCCTCATCCCAAAACTGGGGCTTATTTTGAAGGTAGGGCTTATATTAGGCCCACCCCCAAAAATCAAGCTTGGGCGGAAATAAGGTACTTAGTCTGAGTCCAGAGTTTAAATAAAAATGATGTTCGTCATATACTATTCATTACTTTTGGAGATACTCAGTAAATGAATAGAACGAGGAAAATTCTTATGTTAAACTGATGGCTTAAAGCTTGAACAAAAAATATATTTTCTGCATGTCTATGTACGTGACTAGATTTTGCTAAGCTCTCTTTCTGAACGTGCAGATTCTTAGAAGAAACTAATACAGTGTTTGTTTTTCCCATTCATATGTAAACTAACTGAGAATTGAAACTTTCTGAGGGTTTAGTTATTTGAAGCAAGGATGATTGTGTTGGTTCACAGGAAAGTAAACCAGGAATCCATCTTTAATACTAGCCAAAATATCAGGCGAGGCCTGGCAAGATTTCTGTTTCCCTCTCCTTTCTTTTATATATAACAATTGGATTTACTGACTTCAAGATTCTAAGTTGCCAAATATCTAGATAGCTATATGTTGGGTGTTATAGAAATATTCAAATAAATAAATATCCTTTTGTTGAGGTTAGGATGGGCTGAAGAGTGGGATCAAGGTTAATATGGTGAACTTTGTACTCTATAGATTTTTTTTTCCTAGCTCACAAGTTCATATTGCTGTTTACTGTAGGATTCATGTAATGCTGTTTTAAAATATCTACACATTGTTTGAAGAACTAAGTGTTTGTTTTCTGTGAATCACCATGTATTTAAGAACTGCTGACTGCAATCCAGCTGGAGGGGACTTGGGGGTTGGCAAAGTTGGAAGTTAGAATAGCTGTAGAGGTTCTGTACAGTAAGTCTGGTGATACACTGCTTGAGAGAGGCTTACAGTTGTCTGTCCCACTAAAAACCATGTAGCTGCATCAAATTGTCACATATCACATTAGGAAGTTAAGCATAGAAAGGGTGTGAGAACAAGGAAGATTTACAATAATTCCTCTTAAGCTAACACTGAAGCTAACGCTATTCCTTTGTCCATGTGTCACTTGTCTTGGCCTCAGTGGACTATGGAAAAGAAAACTGCATGTAATTGTTAAATTATAGCAATTACTAGATTAGTTATAATAATACGGGATATGAGTGGAGGAACTGAGGAAAAGGAGGGACATATCTTCTTTTTATTCTTTCTGCAGAAGCTTTTAGGAAATGTAACTGTTTTAATAACCAATCCTATATGTTATGAAAAATACCTTTATGTACAATTTAGAGCAATTCCCGCAGATTGTTTGACCTGTACAAACCCATTGATTAATTATTAAGATAATTTGTTGTTTTTTAAACTTACCTTGAGTTTTTACTTAACTCTTCCACCCTCATTCTTCCCATTCACATATTTTAAACTCTGTTTGAAGTCTAAACTTATCTCTTCAATTACGTTAGGGTCAACTTTTACCTGGTCAGAGACAGGTTCTTGTGGCACAGTTGTGGTACAGAAAGGGGTTTAAATATATTTATATGGCCTCTCATTTCATGAGTGGATCATACATAAAAACCTGGCAGGTACACTCCCACAGTATACTAAGCTGGCTTAATATTAGTTATTGATTTGATTAGTTGCTGTTGGCTTAGCACATTGTGAAAGCCTTGCCTATTTTATTGGTTTATGATTCAATGTATTATGCGAGTCCATAAAATGAATAAATTTATAAATTGATTAAGCCTGTTACCTGAATGCAACTCTGCCCATAGGAAACTCTTAATTCCTAATTGAATCATTTATTCAATTCCACCAGTATTATCTCTAGTCCAGTGTATTTCAACTTTGGAAACTTTAAGATGGGTGGACTTCAACTCCCAGAATTCCCCAGCCAGCTTTGCCAGCTTTAAAGTTTCCAAGGTTGAAAAACACTGCTCTAGTCCAGTGTTTCTCAACCTTGACAATTTTAAGGCATGTGGACTTCAACTCCCAGAATTCCAAACCAGCAATGCTGGCTGTGGAATTCTGGGAGTTGAAGTCCACATGTCTTAAAATTGTCAAGGTTGAGAAACACTGCTCTAGTCAACCACCTAACAACAAGGGAGGAGGGAGAGAAGTTTCCAGTGGATCTGTAAATGTACATCATAGTTTCATTATAAAGGTAAAATAAAGGTTTCCCCCTATCCAATCAGTGGGGACAGTGCTCAGCTCCGTTTCTTAGCTGAGAGAGCCAGCTTTGTCCAAAGACATTTCCGTGGTTAAATTTCATTATAGTAGTTTCACTGGCATCTACAAATGTTTTCTTTTAATAATCCACTATATTTTATTTGCCAATTTTTTTCCTATTAATGATATAATTTGTTTAGACAGAGACATCTAGAAGAGAAGGCCAAATTTTGAGAAGTAGAAACTTCCATAGCACTCTGTCCCACCAAGATTTGAATGGGGGAGCATTTGACTTTAATATCCATTGTGATGTTCATCACCCTTTCTTCCTTACAGTTCTCCCCTGACCATTCTACTATGGCTATCTCCCTTTCTTTTTCCTTTTTCCTTAATATGGGCATACATACATTCTTGTTAGGAAAAAAAGTCTGGTTTTTTTTATATCTGTATAACTTTCATCTGAAGAAAGACATCTAGCAGACAATATAGTCTCAGTCCTATAATCCAACCATTTAGGCACTAGGGATCGGCTTTGTGGAAGACAATTTTTCCATGGATTGGGGAGGGGATGGTTTCAGTTAGAGCCATAGTGACGCAGTGGTTAGAATACAGTACAACAGGCTAATTCCCTGCTCACTCCAGGAGTTCGATTCTGAATGGCTCAAGGTTTACTCAGCCTTCCATCCTTCCAAGATCAGTAAAATGAGGTCCCAGATTGTTAGGGGCAATATGCTGATTCTGTAAACCCCTTAGAGCAGGCTATAAAGCACTATGAAGCAGTGTATAAGTCTAAATGCCAGTGCTACTCAGTTTCTCTCCCTCGCCCACTGCTCACTTCTAGCTGTGCGGCCCGGTTCCTAACAGGCCAGGGGCCACTATTGTTCCAGCGTTGGGGACCCCTGCTATAATGTATCTATTGCATTGATCATTACTTGGAAACAGAGGTTCTTTGTCAATATTCAGATCCCGTTTCCAATCAGACCCATCTGTCAGCAAGGTTGCAAAAGAACAAGTCTTGTTTTGTAGAATTGTTTAACGCCTAGTAGTTTGGAGGTCTGTAACTTTCTTCTACATCTATAGGTTATGGGACTTTATTCCAGCATGAAGAGTTATCGGTTGTTTGTTTTACAATGTATTTCTTGGATTTTATCTGGGCAGCTAAAACCCACCATTTCCAGGTGCCATCTGTTTTCTGATTTTGTGTCTCACTGTCACTCCTGTGTCAGTATATCTGTCTTTCTAAAGAGGCTGTGAATCACTCAGGTCTGTCCATAGCCTTACACTAGGAGCCCTGTATTAGAAACTGCCTAAGAAATAAGTTATTTATTTCCAGATCTGTTCCTTTTATGAGAGCCAAAGTAGGAGAAATTTTTTAACTGCAGCATGGAATTCCTGCTCCTAGATAAAACTGTGACTTCCTATAAATATACAAGGAATGCAGTTTTTCTCAATTTCGTTTTTCACTCTTGCCTCCTATTACTGCTTAGTTTTGCCTAGAGCAGACATGTCAAACACAAGGCCCAGGGGCCGGATGCGGCCTGTAAAGTGGTTTCATGTGGCCCGCGAAGCCATCCTGGAAACAGTGAGGGAACGGCCCCTGCTGCCTTGGCCCTGGCCCAGGCTGGCCAGGAGCCAATGTACAATTTTATGGTGGCCATCTACAGTCTTAGCTCCACAAGGCCGTCTGGAAACAGCGAGGAACCAGTCCCTGCTGCATCGCCCCCGCCCCCTGGGTGCATGCTGGGGAGGTGTCACCCTTTGTGAGGAATGAAGAAATGCACCATTTGCTGGCCACTTCCAGGTGATGGTGCATTTCTTCATTCTTCACGAAGGGTGACACCTCCCCAGCTGCGTTTCTTGCCTGTTTTTCTCCCTCCCTCATGTCAAATATTTTCCCACCACTCTATTCGAAGGAAGGAAGGAAGGAAGGAAGGAAGGAAGGAAGGAAGGAAGGAAGGAAGGAAGGAAGGAAGGAAGGAAGGAAGGAGGAGAGAGAGGATCTCAGGGAAATCTTGCCTTAGTCCTGCCCTGCTGCCCTTTCACCATTCCCTTGCCCCCTCCTCCTGGCCTATCCTGGGGGTCTCCCATCCTATTGCTAAGGAAGCTTTGGATACAAAGCCGGGTTTCCTCCCATGGAAAGGGAATGGGCCTCCCTTGTACCCATCATGAGCAACCTGGCTAAGGAGAGCAAGCACAGCAGCAGCAGCCTTGAGGAGGAGATAAGTGCAGCTGGGTGCCCCCTTGGGGAAGTAGGGTTGGGCTTGGTGCCATGGGTGCTTGAGGGCCAGGCTGGGCATTTGACTTCTGCTGCCCAGGGCTCCGGGCAGCCCGCACCATCATCCACCCCCCCCCCCCGCATGGCCTGAGAGGAATAGTGAGGCTCCTCCAGTGGACCATGCCTTGGCACTTGCCCTGGTGCCACCCCCTTCTGCCAGAGACCCTCAGATCTGTCCCACTCCTGCCCAGGCACCGTTGACGTGAACGATGTAGAGCTGGCCATGCCCACCCAGTAGGCCACACCCATCCATCCACGCCCACCCAGTATGCTGAAGGAGCACAGTGAGCATGAATAACATTAGTGCTTGAATCACACAGCACTGGGTTATAATTTTTTCTCTGCAGCATGGTGATTGTATTACCATAGCTTTCTCCCCCATGGCATAGACATCTATCCCTCTGGATAGTCAGTCCTTCCCAACTTTACTGGGTTTCCAAAAGGCAATAAAGACTTAACACTCTAGGAAATCTTTGTGGATATAATAGTTTAGCCTATCCTCAGGGTGGCATTCTCACTGGATATTAATCAGAGTGATGTGACTTTTCAAACCCTATGTTTGGCATTCTATATGCTCCATAGAGCCTATGGGAATGAACAGAATAGAAGCCACAATGCATGAGTAAGTAAATAACTGTACATATCGACTTTTAGAATTAAAAATAGTGCTTACCTCTATGTGTTTCATAATGTACATTTTTAAATTCTTTCTTCTAACCAGCAGAATGTGTTCTGTCTCTCAGGCCCTAAAGGTGTCATCTTTATTGACATACAGCCAAACAAAATGTCCATATGATAATTTATGCATGTTTACTTCATAAAGCCTGAGAATCTTTTACAGTGCAACTCTGGAAAAGACTTTAAGGGCCACATTCCAATTTTTATGTGGCCAAAGTTAAAGTAGATCAAGAAAGAATAAGCAAGAAAAATTCAAAATAAGCAAAGGAATCAAATGTCTGTTGCATCCTTATTCTGAAATAAGCAAAGGACATCTCTCTTTTATATGTCTGTATAGAAATTGTTCTTGCTAGATTTAGTTTAATTCAGAAGAACATTATATGATTACAGCTTGTGTACAGAAAATGAAACAAGTAACCTCCGTGTTTTATTTTTCCTGGCTTAAAGAAATAGTACTTTCACCATCAATGAAAGCACTATTTTTTCCTATAGAATGCTTGGATAAATTGCAGCTTGCACTGTGTAATCTCATATATACCTTATTCAAGTTTATGTCAAGTGAAGCTCATGATGCTAATTCCATGATAAGAGAATAACAGACTGTAGCTTCTTAAAGAGAATTAAACTTATACAGTCAGCTCTGATTTGTACTGCCAACTTTCTGGAGCTTCTGAAAATATATATTTTTTTCCATTTTTATTTTCCCCATTTCTAGCCATTGTCATATAGCAGAGAAACAAAACATCCTCTGAAAAAGACATTTATAATTTTTGCCTCATGATGTACAATATGTATTAGAATTTTATCAAAGGTCTCCTTTGATGAGCTTCTGTTTACATTGCCAAATCCCTGTAATCATCTTTTTGTTACTATACTTGCACCTGTAATTTGACTTCCTACAAAATCAATTGTGCAACCTCAGCTTATCACCCTTATGGGTTTTTCTGGCAAGGAGGGTAGACAAAATAGCAGTGTAGAATGTTGTACTTAGATTTATACCCCATAAAGACTATGCTGTTATTAAAGCTGATTTGCTGAATAGGCAAATAAATCTCTAAACTGTGCTTGATCGAAGCTGGGTGGTGTCTCTACTCCAGACTCTGCAAGTTCCAGTGCAGTCTATACAACTGCATTCCATCCTTCTGAGGTAATCATCGAGGACTGCCAGTGGAAACATTTTGTAGTGCAGCAGCAGCAGCAGCAGTCCAAACCTTTTAATTAAAACAATCCTAAAATATTGGTTTATAGAGATAAGTGATAGTGTTTAACATGCATAAATCATCCGGAGACAATAGTGAGATGGCCAAGTTTACAGATGACACCAAATTATTTAGCATGGTGAAACCCAGTAACGCTTGAAGATCTCCAACATGTTTCCAGAATTTTTGAATTGGAGGGACAATGGCAATGTTCGGGATAATGGGCGTCCCGTAAGGAATAAAATCAAAAAGCTTTTCAGGCATCAGTTAGAAACTTTAGGCAAAAGCCATTCAGGCCAGCTTGGGTCAGTCCCTTTCTCTCCGCCCTCTCAGAACAAAGGCAGTGGCAAACATTAGGTCGACATTGACTCAAAGGCATGTTTGTGTGCATACTCAAATACGTCGAACAAATCCCGAGAGTTTGGGAAAGTTGGTTCAGACAAAAATGGCTCTCAGGTTTGATAACTAGAAATGTATGAAATGTTAACCAGTGGTTTTTTTGTCTTGTTTAACTATCTGGTCCTATCCAGGTCTTAGCAACTTTATAGGCAAGTGCTCTCCATGTTAATCAGTATAGAACCTCTCAATATCCTTAATAATCTCACTACACATCCTCTTCATGACCTGTTTTCCTTGTTACCTTCTGGGAGGAGGCTTCGTGGTATCTGAAGCAGAACATCCAGATTCAGTCTCAATTTTGTTCCATATAGCAACATCCTTGTGAACTCTTAAGTTTCTTCTTTCCGCTATGTATTCAAAATGGACAGTGATTAATATTTATATGTATACATATGTATGCAGGGCTTTTTTTCTCATAGAACGCCCAGAACGGAGTTCTGGCACTTTTTTGGCTGGAACCTTATAGGGTAGGCAAGGCGGGTTGTATGACGTGTGTGAGTTCCGACACCTTTTTTTTTCTTTTAGAAAAAAAGCACTGTATGTATGGGTGTGTGTGGGTGTGTATGTGTGTGTATTTGTGTATGTATATCACATATATATATATATCACGTGTATCACATTGTTCTTGCTAGATTTAGTTTAATTCAGATGAACATTATATGATTACGGCTTGTGTACAGAAAATGAAAGAAACATTGCATACCTTGAATCAGACCTAAGCCTTTTATTTTTATTGATAATTCAAGCTGTTTATTGCTATATATGTTTAATGGTTCATTTTTGTTTTTATGTAAATAACCCAAGAATAACACTGAAATATAGGAGTAATACGTAACTATATGGACTGGAAATGTTTATATAAATGGTACATTTTATATAAATTTTAGCAAGTCATGTTAAAGCTTATGTAAAAGAAAGCAGAGGTGGAACAACTCTCTGCTTGGTTTGTAAATAAATGCACTGTTTTTGCTTTTTGCTTTTTTACTATTTTGATTTGGAAAAAAAATGCTACTACCGTTAGAAAGAAATAACGAATGGGGTTAGTGGGAGCAATAACCAGATTAGAAGGCTGAATGTGTGAGAACTGTTTCACTGAAAATGCCAGTTTTGCAGATGTTATACCCTTCAATATTGGTAATAATAAAGCGGAGAAGATAAGCTTTATCTGTTCCAGGGCTATCATAGCTGATAAATGCAAAACTAGAACATATCTGACTTCGATAACTTTATTTTAGTGTTTTCTTTTGCAGGGAACCAATACTTACAGCAGCTCACTTTTTAAGGTTCAGAATAGAGACATTTTCCTTTGTGTCAGAATTTCCTGCAGCTCTTTGGTGTCCTCTAATGGTCATCCAGAGTTTTGCAATCCTGATACGATACTGCAATTCCATGTGTGGTGGGTGCTTTATGCCTTACGCTATATCTAATCATTAATACTGGGAAAGATAATTGGGGTAAAAGAGATTTTCAAAAAGATGTGGTATTGCCATTACAAATGTTGTGTACAATTTATATCCCATACTTATACCCAAATACTCCAAGCAGTCATAAATAGCAGTATAATTTTCTATTCATAGGAAAGGGTAGAGAACTTTCATATTTGCAATCCAGTACATACCTATTCTTTAGAAAGTATTCACTGAGCTCAATAGCGTTTCTGAATAAAATCTTGTATGTCTGGTTCTCTTTAAAACAGTTATGTGCTTAATGTGTGTGCGCTTTAAATTCATGAACAAAGCTTGAGCTGTAGAGGCTCAGAAAGCAATCTTGTGAAATCTTTTTTTTTTTTTAAAGCACTGTCTTTCATAGCCAAAATCTACTCCAAGTACTTCCAGCTGCAGTTGAAAGATGAGTCACACTGGAAGCTGAGGAGGTTTGCTATTAGCCTTTCTCTTAGTTCACATGATTTTTTTTCCTTTAACATTCCTATCTGCTTTTCTTTTCTTGAAAAAAATTGTAAAGGAGATTCACCCAAGGAAAATCCATATGAGGATGTGGAACTAAAAGCCCGTAATGCAGGCCGCAAATCACAACAGCTTTCTGAAAATTCCCTGGATTCTTTGCACAGGATGTGGAGTCCACAGGACAGGAAGTACACAACACCTCCACAGGTAATAATAAATGTACTGCACTGCATGAGGTTTTATTTGGACTGTATGTTGTCGAGTATTGTATTTTATTTTCTTTGTGCAAAAAAGATCAGCAACAGGAGAATAGCTAGACAGTTTAATCATATAAGTATATTAAACTGAGAAAGGGACAGGACCAAAGAAGGACATTTAACAACTTTAATCTAAAATCTTTAATATGTATTAACTTTTTATTTGCTGTTCTTTTTTCAATGCTGATATGGTATTGTGAAATTGCTAGTATTCTGTACATAAACGTTTTTCAGGCTTGGAATTCCCAGAATTAGTTATTGAATGCCCTCTAAAAACAAAGGACCAATGCTTGGTTTTCATTTTTTGTTTTCTAGAATTTATATGCAGCCCTCTCATACTTAATGTGCACTACAAAGATGCTAAAAATAGCAACTAATAAAATATAATTAGCTTGGGAAATAATAGAACACAGCAAAAATTTCCATAATCAGCTGCTTTACTCCTCACCCCCCCAAACCCATTTTTTTTACTTTATAATAGCCATTCCAATCGTAATTATATTAAAATGTCTCAGTATGATATATTTCCAGATAAATTTAACAGAAAACAATGGGATGTACTGTATTTCCAAAGAAATGCCTTCAGTAACCTGGAAGAGTATGAAGCATTTAACACATAATAACCTATTATAAAACCATTGAATATGTATCTGGCCTAACTTCCTGATTCCATTCAGTTTTATATTTCTAAATGTAAATGTACTTTAACTTTCAGCTCCTCTGAAACTGGACAAGTGTCATTCAAGAGCTGAAAATGCTATTGTCTGAGGTCTGATGTTTTAAAATGTATATTACATGTAAGGGATAGATTGAAGTACGTGAACAATTGATTCTAGCTTTCGAAATCAAAGGGTTACTTATAGCAGTTTTTCCTTGAATTCCTATTCAGAAAAAAGGTCCCATTGAATTTGTGGCATTTTTTTCAGGATAGCATATCTCCCATTGTAACTTTGGACTACTTTGTATAAGTATTTTTGTATTCCCCATAAAAGAATGTGAGGCGATAGACTAGTTTTGTTAATATTCTATTTTATTTTATGTACATTAAAAAACAGTTGCTAGTTCATAATTCATCTCTCTCGGAGATTGTTATTAAAGCACCAGCTTTTACAATCAAGCAAAAATATAATAAAAGAGAAAAAAAGAGAATCGAACTTCAGCATAACGAAAAATAAAATATCTTTTTGCACATTGTTTAAACCAGGGATGTTTTTCACAGCCATCAGATATAGCTTGTAGGTAGTGTAGAAGGAAAGCTGTGTTAGCCAAATCAGAAAGAATCTGATAGCACCTTTTCCAACTAACAAATTTTATTAAAAGGCATATGTTTTCAGGGATAAAATGCCTTTATTATGAAAAAGTGCTATCAGATCCTTCCTGATTTTGAGATAGTAGACAAAAAAGCTTGTTAGATAATGCTGTAAAACAGCAGTGCCATAAGAAGAGCCTATTCAATCAGATGCAAATCCCATTAATGCAGCATGTTTATATGTAAATAAATAAATGAATGGCTTCAAAAATTCATAAGGACATAATGCCATATCGTCTCCTGTTTCCTTCAGCTGGTATTCCTGAACATTCTGTACCAACCCTGAGATTGAAAATAATACATACCTATCATGATATTAACTGTCTGTCTCCCTCTTCTTCAAGGGTTTATTTCAAAGACTCTGTGAAGCAGAATCTGGAACTCTGCCCTAAAACAGCAACTTCTAATTGCTCTTTTATGCCCTATTCAATAGTGCTTCTTTATTTACTTCTTTATTTATCTATTTATTTATTGCAATAGCACTTAGATTTATATACTGACCCATAGTGCTTTGCAGCCCTCACTAGGTGGTTTATGACATCAGCATATTGCCCCCAACAGTCCGAATCCTCTTTTTACTGACCTCGAAAGGATGGAAGGCTGAGTCAACCTTGAGCCCGTCAGGATCGAACTCCAGTCTGTGGGCAGAGTTAGCCTGCAATACTACATTCTAACCACTGCAACACCAGGGCTCTTCCTTCCTTCCTTCCTTCCTTCCTTCCTTCCTTCCTTCCTTCCTTCCTTCCTTCCTTCCTTCCTTCCCTCCCTCCCTCCCTCCCTCCGTTTTTCATATTTCTAAACCATCCATCTCCTTCAGAGACGGGTATATAGAATCTGTGCTTTCAATTCCTAATATCTAATGGTTTGCTTTACTTACTGAATTACTTCCTGCTTTATTTTCTGTTGTTGATTCCTCTGTACTTCTGTGCAGCCTCATTCCTACAGTACTGCCAAGTCTTTATACTAATGCTAAAATGCAATTTTTGATTCCATGTCATTTCTGCTTTAATCCAACAAATTCCTTTTATTGAATATTCATGGAAACATTTAAAATAATGTAGTTGGAAGTGTACATAGAGTAGAAACTAACGTGTCATGTCATATGGCAGCCTGACTGACAGCTCAGATAACCAGGAAGTTCTTCATGATGTTTAGAGGGAACCTCTTTCTTCATGGATTCTGGTACTGGCCTCTGGAGCAATAGAGAATAAATTCACTTTGTCTTCCATATGACATCTCTTCAGATATGAGGTGCTATGTATCCATCCTTAACTATCTCTTCTCTATAAGTTAATGATAAAGAGTTTCTTTTAAGATTTCCTCCCAGAGCTTGATTTCCAACACTTTGCATCTTTGTAGCCATTTTCTGAACCTGCTTTAATTTAGCTATGCCCATTTCGAACTATGGTGCCCAGAATGGTTTACAATGCTCCATATGGATCTAATCTCAGAGAATAGAAAGGAACTTCCCATGATATGGATTCTGGGGTCACTGCATACCAATAAATAGTGGCATATGTATGGCACATGTAACACCACTATCCCATGAGCTGCACTGGCTGTTGGTGTGTTTCTGGGTGAAATCCAAGGTGCTGGTTTTCACATTTAAAGCCCTACATGGCTTGGGACTGTCTTTTTCCAAGAGTTTCTATCCATCCAACTTGATCCAAAAGATTGGATCAGTAGATGCCATTAGCCAAAGAGTGTTGACTGGCAGATGAGTTTTCTCTGCTGTAGCCTTGTGGAATATTCTCCCCTCAGAGACTAGAATGGCCCCAATCCTATTGGCCTTTCACAAGGCTTTAAAAACATGGCTATGTATTCAGGCCTGGGGCTCAGAATGTGTTAAAGGCCTCATTATTTAGCTTTAGTATTAGTTGATTAATCGTCACGGCTATGGCTTGTACTTTTTTATTTTGGGGGTGTTTTTACAGTTTTAATGTTTTTTAAATTGATTTATCATTTTAAGCCATCCAGAGTCATTTGGTTGAATTGGGTGGCTATAGAAATCAATTAATCGATCAGTCAATCAATCAAAACTAATGTAGCAGTTTAGCAGCTATGTCAGATTATTAACTTACATTCAACATGTTTCATTTTCTATTAATTAAGAATTCAGTCAGGTCAGGCCTTCTCGTTCTTTTCAGTAGCTATAATTTTATTTTATTTTTCTTTGTAGTTACCTTTAAAGCCTAGCAGCCAGTCTCTAAGAATTGGAAACTGGTCAGAAAGGAAAAGCCATCGCCTGCCACGTTTACCCAAGAGACACAGCCATGATGATATGCTCTTGCTGGCCCAGCTTGGCATCCCTTCCTCTCCTTCTAGCCTGAATGATGACAGTTTGAGTACTACAAGTGAACTTCTATCTGTGCGCAGGGCTCGCAGAGTCCCAAAGGTACAGTAATGGCTACTGCTTCCACCCCCTCCCCCTCCTCCTCCTCCTCCTCCTTCTTCTCTCTCTCTTTCTCTCCCCCTCTCTCTCTGAATTATTCTTGTAAGTAAGCTGTGTGCTGTAGTTGTTGGATTATTTTACACTTTTCCTTCTCAGTTGTAGACCGAATAACTATTTCAGAATGTGAACTACCTTTCCTACTTTGAATCCAAATAACTCTCCATCAGCTGTTCAAACGACATACCTTATATTCATTTAGAGCCAGGATTATTTGTGGCTAATTGAAAGCTAATTAGCTGGGTTCACTGATCTAGTTTTTGTGTTCACAAGAGAGGCTATCCTTTTCAATGTGCCATGTGAATAGGGACAATATGGCTATGTATAATAATTATTTGGATAAGTCCATAACGCTAGGAAAATGGAAGGAAGGAAAGAAAAAAAAGGACAGTAAGACAAATTGAATTGATTAGAGGGGTGATTGGAAGACCTGAGGGGCCAGATTTGGGACAGATCATCCTGGAGAAGGTCTATCCTACCAACTTGCTGGCACACAATCAATCAAGCAATCCATCAGTGAAATTAAATACTGGAAATACTGGAAATCATTTGAAACAAGTAAGGTCAGTCTTTAGTCTGACTGAAACTATGCTACCTTTTGGGTCACTTCTATATATTATGACCTTCTATTGAATCTTGGAACACCTATTGTAGAATCTCTTTGGAATGAATTTTGAATATATGAAAACATGTTTCTCATATTTATATTTAACAATCATAATAGTTTCAAATGAAAGAGAATTTCTGCTTGATTTACGTTTGTCCTGAATTTCTGTATGCAGTGCCAATGGTTCTTTGCTTCTTTTACAGCTGGTACAGAGGATCAATTCTATCTATAGTGCAAAGAGAGGGAAAAAAAGATTGAAGAAGCTTTCAATGTCCAATATTGAAACAGCATCACTGCGAGGTATAGCACAGAAATCTTTTGGATTTATAGGAAAGTGTTGATTATCAGTTACAAAAATTACTGTGATTTGTTAGGTAGTTCGGATTCCAATATTTTCTATGACAAACACAAAGTTGTAAGATTAAATGCTTGTTTCTTTGCATGTGAGGGCTTTATGAATAAGTTATATTTTCTGACGCAAGTCCTTGATCAACTCTTTACATACACCCAATTATTAGTGCTGGAGTAACCTGAGGAAGGCTAGTGTAGCTTCACAAATCTGTACTGTGTAAAGTGAGAAGCAGCTGGTTTTCATTGTGCCTTGGAATTTATCCACTAATTTCTGCAGTGGTAGTCCACAAGCGTGCTTATGGTGAACCAATATATTCAATTATCTATTTATTGTGTGAAGCACATAAATACAATAGCAGGATTTATTAACCAGACCTTACAGTATGTTTTTTAATATCTGTTAATTCTGCCTATAACTTTTATTTGGATTCTGCCTGTGTATATACGTGCCAATGTAGAAGAAATGTCAGAAACTCCAAATGAAGCTTATTCCCAAGCTATGTGGATATAGCTGTTTAGGATGAAGCTTTAATCCTGCTCATGATGAAGGGAGACCTGTGTGTAGTGCTGATGTAGATGTGGCTATTCCTCATAGCAGCTGGTGGTGTGGGTGTAGTTATTTGCTTGACTCAGAGCATTTAACTAGAGTGTACACCTCTTCCTTGAACGTCTTGAAAGCCGCTTGCTGGGAATGAATCAGAGTTTGGCTACTGTGATGGCCCTTATGTTTTGTTCAAACTGGCATTTTTCATATCATTAATTGATATTACTCAGCCAGTTTAAACTTTTAAATGGTTCCTCTTTACAATGTAGATGTTGCACAACTTCTTTCAATACCTAAATATTTGGATGAGAAACATCCAAGAGTTTTCTAAATGCAGCACAGACATGCTCAAGCTGTCTTTTCTTAAACACTTGCAAATCATGAATCATTTTCTACAAAGAAAAGTTTTGGCATGTGTTCACTGCAGTGCATCTTTGTTAATAGCAGAATCCTCCTGTCTTTTTCAGATGAAAACAGTGAGAGTGAGAGTGATTCAGATGATAGATTTAAAGGTGAGAAATTTGTCGATTGTTTTTCCTAATTACATTATGACCCAATGAAATTGGGTTGGGGACAAGATTGGTTTTTTTTCCCCCAGAGAACACAGATTTTATTTTTCTTTTTAGAATATTAAAAAGTAACCAGAATTGGTTTGATTAGAAATAGCAATGGGATAAAAGAAATGGACTCTTGTATGTGGTTTTGTATAATTGGAAACAATTGTTCGTACCTCTTTCAGCTATTTTGAAATATACAGTGTATTAAGTCACAATATTTAACTCACCTTGTGCTGCTGCTGTTTCAAAAGATGCTAATCAAATACCTTTGAACTCTAGATCAAAAAGGCAAAATACTTCAAGAAAGCAAACCTCAGTTTTAAGAGTAGAACATATTTTGCAAAGGATAAGAAATAATTCATTTATCTGCCAAATGGAATTCAGAGCTTCATATACATAAAACATTTTTACTTGCAAGGGTGGAGTAGGAAATAGATATATTTGAGTTAAAAATGTTTGTAAACAGACATGTCTGGGACAGCAATCTCACTTGCTGTTTGGTGGCTAATAGCTATTTTCTGCAGAAAATTCTGGATCTTGTCCAGCTTCAAAACAGCTAATGCTGCAGTCCTAAAAATACAAAACCTCAAAGGGACAGCAGCTTCAATATTGAGTTATATTGTTCTAGTGATGACACCTGCTGTTTGCATTTAAACCATGCTCTCATTTTAATACTAAATTTTAGATTATTTAACTAATAACATGGGCAATCAGAAATTAGTAGTATGAAATTTTCATAAATGCACAAAACATTTTGAATATGCCAACTGAAATGACTTGTAAATGAAATACATTTTCCTTTACTCTAGCAGTTCCCTGCACATATTCTGTAACCCTCTGGGATATAATCAAGAGTTATAGTCCTGTATTAGTAATCATGATAGTAAACTTATGAAGTTTGCCAGTATTATTATCCCCCTGTTATATAGTGGAAGGAAAGAAACCCCCTAAAGCAGGAAAAGATTTTTATGAAATTACTTCATTATTTTTGGACTTTGATTTTGCAGGGGTCCGTTATAGTATTGACATCACAAAGAGCCAACATTTCAGTCCCTTTAGGTTTTAGGATTCCTCCTCTCCTCTTAATAGATATTATTACAGGAAATAATACAGGTGCGTTAAATATCGTAGACTTATTTTACAACATACAGCACATCAAATCATTGTTTTGTCACTGGCAAGAACTTGTGGGAAGGTTGGTCTTTGGGGACTGCCAAAAAGGGGATAGAGCTCCATATGGCTTCTTCCTGATCTAAGGTAAAAACAAATTTATTTCTAAATTCAACTAAGAGTCTGACTAAATTCTTCTTAGCTGTGAGAATGTGCTTTTCAGCACTATACTAGTCCTGTCTTTGTGCAGCCTCTTAGCCATAGAGAAAGTTGCCCAATCTGAAGGACTGATTTTTAAAACTTCTTTTCCATATTGACTCTGTCCATTTTTAGAATTCTTTTTTAAAAATGAAAACATTGTGAAATTACTGGGCACAAGCAGTTTTCCTTCCCTGTATCTGTTTTTGATGCCATTGCTGACCACGTGTCAGATCTATCTAACACTCTCTCACCTGGCCAGTAAATATATTTTTATGGAGTTATTTTCCCAATTAGTGCCAGACTTTCTTCTATTTCAAATAAATTTTCTGGCCTGAGATTGATGCCGATCACTATGGTATGTGTAACTTGAGGCACAGCAGAAACAGACGGGAAAACTTGAAATGTGTTGTGGCTACTTTTATGGAGTGATATTATTAAAATAGTATTATATATTTTTGTTACTAATTGTCCTCAGAAGTTATATCTTGTTTATTTACTTGCTGGATCTTGCTGCAATGTATAGAGAGCAGATATTCTATAAAATCAGTGAACCATCAAAATGATCATATAAAACTGAAATACTGGCCTCTACATGTCTGATCTGCAGTTAATAAATCCTGGCATGTGACTTATATGGCCTTGGAGAGATACTCTCTTCTTCATTCCCACTTGTTTTTTTAACCAGCTGGAAAATGATTTTGAAATTTCAGTATTTCCATAATGTGTTATGTCCCTGAGCTAGTCTTAACTCCCGCTTGTTGTATTTTGTGGAATTTGAGTTCTAAGTTCAATCAATCAATTTATTTATTTTATTTGTATTCCACCTTTATTATTTTTACAATTAACTCAAATCAAGCGAAGATATCCAACACACCTCTTTCCTCCTATTTTCCCCACAAAAACAGCCCTGTGAGGTGGGTTGGGCTGAGAGCAAGTAATGGGCCCAAAGTCACCCAGCCAGCTTTTATGGCTAAGGAGGGACTTGAATTCACAGTCTAAAACTTCCTAGCCTGGTGCCTTAATCACGACACCAAACTACCTCTCAATTCCTATAGTTCTGTGTGAAAAATAATTTACAGATTACATGTGCATACATATCTTGTTTAATAAGATTGTGCATAAACATAGCAAGGTTAGTAGATGCAGAAATCTGGAAATGATTTGATAATTAGTAATGTATTACATTATTAGTATTTAGTAAAAAAATCACTAAAATATAGAATGTATTATTTGTTATAAAGTTATTTTTATATTTATTAATAAAGAAATTGATTAGGATATGTTAGGCATGACATCTGTTATACAGTATATGGTGCGGTGTAGTTGATTGAGGGTTTTAATCGTTTAGATCAGGGGTAGTCAACCTTGGCTCTTTTATGACTCGTGGAGCTGGCTCAGGAATTCTGGGAGTTGAAGTCCACGAGTCATAAAAGAGCCAAGGTTGACTACCCCTGGTTTAGATCATGGGTGTCCAACCTTTTGGCTTACCTGGGCTCCATAGAGAGAAGAGGATTTTCACATAATAATGTTCAAGTTTACATTCTTGTGGGGCTGTATTACTAGGGGTACAGGCTACATGTGACCCCTGAGACATAAATTGGACATGCTTGGTTTTGATGCTGTATGTTTTTTTCCAAGGACCTCTAACATACGCAAAATGCCTCCAATTTCAGATGATTCACGCAACCACCAACTAATGCTTTTTGTTTTTTGGAAATTCTAGCTCATACCCAAAGGCTTGTACACATCCAGTCAGTGCTAAAGAGGGCTCCTAGTTATCGAACTCTGGAACTGGAGTTAATTGAATGGCAGGAACGTGAACTGTTTGAGTATTTTGTGGTGGTTTCTCTTAAGAAGAAGCCCTCTAAAAATACATACCTTCCTGAAGTCACATATCAGTTTCCAAAGGTAAAAGTAAGAATTCCTTTTAATTATGAGTCATTTCTATACAGGTAGTCCTCGAGTTACGAGTGTAATGGAGCCTGCACATTCCACTCGTAACTCAAAAACTCGTGGGAGTGAATCTTGTACTTGAGATCACTCCCTTACTCGTTAACATGCATGCAGTTTCTTAAGTGCACATGAGGTATCTCAGGGTGGGGAAGGCCATGGAGGACCTAGTGATGGAATAGGCCCCCGAGGCCTCCCTGCCCCACTAAGATACCTCATGCTTCTCCCTCCCTTCCTGCTGCGCCGGACTTACTTACCTTGAAAAGATCCGTCTCCTCTCTGCCACAGTTTCTGCCTTTGAAGGAGAGGAGAGTTGATGGAAGCTCCTGGGTGCCCGTAATATCGCGTAAGTTCAGGCACCAATCCTCTTTTGCAGAGAATGGGAGCCTGAACTCTCGCAGTGTTTGCTCCCGCCCTCAACTCCTTTCTGCCACTGCCGGAACAATTTTCAACAGGATGGAGACCTTGGGGAAACTGGAAGCTCCATATGCATGCAAATATGCACGCTTAGAAACGGAGCAAAATGCTCCATTTCTCAAGTGCCCCACTGGCAGTCATGCGGAGCTTCCAGTCTCTGTCAGGTCTCCATCCAGATAAAAAGAGTTTGAGCGCTTATGGAGCACTTCCAAACGTAGGGATTGGCTGTTTTTGGAAGCGCTCTATATTTCAAATGTTTTATAGACACTGAAACACTTTTTAGCCCAATGGAGACTTGACAGAGACTGGAAGCTCTGCGTGGCTGCCAGTTCGCGCTTAGAAACGGAGCAGAAGGCTCCGTTTCCCAAGCGCCCCATTCCAGGCATACGGAGCTTGCAATCTCTGTCAGGTTTCCATTTGGATAAAAAGTGTTTCAATGCCTATAGAGCACTTCCAAACACAGCCAATCCCTGTGTTTGGAAGCGCACCATAGGTGCTGAAACATTTTTTATCCCAACGGAGACCTGACAGGGACTGGAAGCTCTGCGTGGCTGCCAGTGCGCATTTAGCCTTCTCCGTTTCTAAGGCCAGCGCACGCAAGCAGCGCACCTGAGCCATGGACGGCATTGGTTCCTGCACCCGGCCGACTCCGATTCCATGCTTTGCCCCATAGGCATGCAAACGAAACAAACATCCCTCCTCCCCAGAATGGAAGCTTCTGGGGGCCATGATGTCTTTTGCAGAGAATTTGTGTTTGAACTCACGCGATATTACGGCACCCAGGAGCTTCCATTGTTGGTGCAAAAAGCATTTCCAAGCCGACTCTCCTCTCCCTCAAAGGGAAAGAAATTGCGGCAGAGAGGAGAGAGATTTTGCAAGGTAAGTGACCTCTGTGCTGCAAGAAGGGAGGGGGAAGCAGTTGTGAGGAGGGGGGGAATAGGGTGAATGTTGCAGTGCCACTGCGGTCGCTTGTAAGGGCGAACTATTGCCATGGTTCTGCAATATTCGTAATTTTGGGACTTGCTCATAAACAGTAGGGAGCGCTGATCGTGTAACTTCAAACGAACATTAAGCGAATGCTCGTAACTCGGGGATTACCTGTATTACTGTCATGAGATCTGTTTACTTCATTTATTGTTAGGTCTGTTTCTACTATGATATTTGGAACACTGCTAAATGCATTGCATCATTAATATAAACATATATGTATATATATGTGTGTGTAGCAAAAAGTCTTATATAGATGAGTGACAATGGTATTAAATATAGAGTCTTTTTTATTATCAGCATCTTCCTAAAAAATACTACTGAAAAATTTGGTTCTACTATGTCTCTTTGTTTTGTGACATCATTAAACCTGAAACTTTGGCTTCTGATTTTCTTTAATTTTTACAGAAATGGTGAGTGTAGCTATCTGTAGAGGAAGGGAGAATGATGCAAGTGATATCATGCTGTTGAATTCTGAATTCCTAGTGTTGTTTTCAAAAGGTTAATTTGAATCTGTGCTGAATGCTGCTGGTGTTGATTTGTTCAATCACAGCTAGAAAGACCCACAAAACAAGTTCGCGAAGCTGAAGAGCGACTCAAAGCCATTCCTCAGTTTTGTTTTCCAGATGCCAAGGACTGGAGTCCAGTATCTGAATATAACAGGTGAATTGCTCTCCTATTACCACAATATTAGCTTTTCCAAAGTAACCAAGCTTGCATAATGCTTACCCTTGTATTCAACTCTAGGAAATTACTAACATCTCTCTATAATTTCTGTTATATTATTCCTCCTCATCCAGTTTCTCACATGAAAAGTTAGGAACAGAATTATGAAGTTTTTCCAGATTTCAAGCCATTCTACCATTTACTTCAGTATATTTGAACAAATAGATTTTGAAAGTCGTAACTTTAATGCAACTGTTAATTATTTCATTTAGAATTAATTGAAACGGTGAGGGGTTTTTTTCCACTATAGATTTTTTAAAAAGTAATTTATGCTATATACAGTACAGATAACCATTTAGGATTGTACTGCTTTTAAATTATTATCTATTACCATTATTTTTGCAACTTAAATCTGCAGGAGGCAATCAACACTGGGATTTAAAGTACGAGTGGAATTTTTGTCTCTTTTTTTTTCTTTCCCATTTTGACTTTTTCTCATTGGGGAGGATTTTTTTTTTTTAATGTTAATGTTTTTTGAGGCTTGACACATCTGTTTTACTTTTTGCTGATCGTGGCCAGACTATAGTATGGCCAAACTGTAACAAGCAGATCTGGACTGCAGAAAAGGGCTATGTGTGAGCTGTGGATTGCCCACTTCTACTTTTGCTATATTTCTGTTTACTTAATGTTTAGTAATAAGTTTTATCGTAATAAAATTGAATTAATTTTAAAATTAATTACTCATTGCTTCTCATTTTCAATACTGTACCTATTGACACATAAGTACATATTGTCTGGTTAATATCAAAAGCTGAACAAATATGGTTGATAAATCAGAAGTTTTATCTGATTAGAAGATATCGGACAACATCTGAACCTGAAAAAAAATATATGATTAATTTAAAGAAAAAGCGAAGATATTCTTGGCCCTATGTTTAGTAATAGACTACAACCTGTACTAATTTTTGTTGCAGTGAAACATTCTCTTTCATGCTGACTGGAGAAGATGGCAGCAGAAGGTTTGGCTACTGCAGGAGATTACTGGTGAGTATTATCAGTCTTTTTTAAAAGTGCTAAATTCTGGAATGTTAAACACATCACGGCAATAGTTTCAAAAAGAAAAATATTACAAGGTTTTGTGCTGGTTTATTTATTTATTAATCTCTTTCTTTCTCACACACACAAGACACTAAGAATCTTCCCCAAGAACTCAATGGGACTGTGGAAGACAACACTAGAAGACAACTCAGGACAGATCACAAGTGGCCATCAAGTGCAGCTGTGGCATATACCAATGTGATGCACTGTTCTTGCTGCTGTTCTGCACAGATTACCTGACTCTCTCAGTCAGGTAATCATAAGGACTGGATATGGATACAAGTTCAAGAGTGGAATTAGGATCAGACTTTTCCTCTACATGGGTGACATCAAGTTGTATGCAAGTTATATGTAAACAATGTGTGAGACGGTGACTCACTGATTTATCTGACATGGATTTTGATGTCATCCATGTAAAAGAGATGGCTGATCATAGTTCCACTCTTGAACTTGTATCCCTTTCCAGTCTTTATAATTACCTGACTGAGGGTGTGCAAACGTACGCAGAACAGCAGCAGGAACAGTGTATCACATTTCTATATACTACGACCGCACTTGATGGCCACTTGTGTGAGCTGTCTTGAATTGACTTCTAGTGTTGGCTTCCACAGTCCCTTTGAGTTCTTGAGGAAGAGTCTTAGTT
Source organism: Protobothrops mucrosquamatus (assembly GCF_001527695.2). Taxonomy (NCBI): domain Eukaryota; kingdom Metazoa; phylum Chordata; class Lepidosauria; order Squamata; family Viperidae; genus Protobothrops; species Protobothrops mucrosquamatus. Next base: position 52,314 of record NW_015386327.1, on the reverse strand, counting down.
CCTGTTGACTTTGTATAGTGCCAGGCATTCACAGATCCTTGTGTGTGGCATTCGGGTCATAGACTTTCCTGTAGTCAATCCAGGCTAATTGCTCAGATTGCTCACCTTAGCAATCATGACCTAGGGTGAATTTTAAATAGGGACAATTTTAAGGATTTTATCAAGACACAGCGACAAATATTTGGTTTTTAATTGGCTTTTAGAGGGGAAATGTTTTATATTGTTTTAACATGCTGTGAGCCGCCCTGAGTCCCATGGGGAGAAGGGCGGCATATAAGTTGTGATAAATAAATAAAAATAAATTTTGATTTTCATTTAAAGAACAGATTGAGGTTGCTAAACAAGGAGATGGTCTAGTATACGGGCAGGCAACCTTGGCTCTTTTATGACTTGTGGACTTCAACTCCCAGAATTCCTGAGCCAGTATGGCTCAGCTTGGAAACTCTCTTTCTCCTCTGCATGGCTGGCTTAGGAATTCTGGGAGTTGAAGTCCACGAGTCATAAAAGAGCCAAGGTTGCCTACCCCTGGTCTAGTAGGATAAGTGTGGCTATCTCAGGGGAGAAGATTTCAATCAGATTCCATGAACAGAGAAATGATCTATTCAGAAAAGGAGAAGCTAATGGGCTCTCCTTCTCTACAAGCACTTAAGCAGAGACATCATAACCATTTGTTATGAGTGCTGAACTTGCATTTTTCACTGTAGATCTTGCACTGAACCTAAAATAGCTTCTTTCGGTTCTATAATGAGCCAAGTAAGCAAAAATTATTGTATATTATCTCTTTGTTACATAAATACTGTATACAAATCTTAATGTTTATGATCTTGAGGGGAAACCCAGCTTTCTTGGCAAAGGAATTGTATTTGAATATTTTATTATTATTATTATTATTATTATTATTATTGCTGTTACTACTACTACTACTACTACTACTACTACTACTACTACTGAAGTACCTTGGTACCTTACAGCATTTATATGGTACCTTACAGGACACTACTATTATAGTGTCCTGTAAGGTACCATATAAATGCTGTTCATAGTAAATATTGTAATTAAAAATAAATAAGACATAAATAAGACAATTTAACTTTCCAAGATGCAGGGTATTTTTTCCCCAGAGGTTTTGTGTTCATTTTTGACTAAGTATTGCAAGGTATTTTTAGTTTTTTGTTTTAAGCAGGGCTATCTTCTAATGTTTATTTCTCAGTTACTCTACACTTAGTCTCGGTTTCTGTTTGGCAGATATAACAGAATAGAGTATTTCTGGGGAAAACTTAAATAGAAATGAGAAAGCATATCCTCATGTGATGATACAGTGCTCTCTCTGGATGGTTCTCAGAATAGTTGCAGCAGCAATGATTGATAATTTACACAAGTGGAGCAATTCATAGTGGATTCTGGATGCTTACTAGGTGGGCAAAAATGCTGGTGGGGTTAGATGGAGGACCACATGGACACTGTGAGAGCATGTGGAACTTCAGATAACTGCTGCTATTATACCAAGCTTTCTATTTATTTATGTTTATCTAGTCTTGTATTTATTCTTCCTTTTGACAATGCACATTCATACTATGCTTTCTGATCTATGCAATGTGATCTGAATTTGTAATAAGTCCATAATTTAGAGGGATACAAAATAATGTTGGCACTCTATGTTAAGTAATGTCTGGCACTGTCAGGTTCTACTTCCAGTCCAATTTTTGCTTAATATTTTCATTTCAGAAAAAATACAGTTAGACAAGTACAGTTGTCAGATTCCTGCAAGTATGAATAATACCGCATGGTCTCATTCAATGAGACGCTTTATTGCTTTTACATAATTAATTGCTTTAAGGTGGTTCTGATGAGTGCCATTAATGTCTTTTTGACAAATTCAACTTTGATTTCTGGTTGGCTACTTTACTTCTTGGGGTTGTTAGAAATTATATTCAAATACTTTTGTTTGTATAGATGAGTCTGTAGTTCTAATTAATTAAATTTGAATAGGAGTTCCTGGTATCTTGAATTTACAAAGTAGCAATTATTTGCAATCCCTGGAAGTTTGTTCTTGCTTTGCTTGTTATATAATGTAAGCCTTTTTTCCTATGGGAGTCAGATAATGCATCCCAAAAGCCCACAAACAGAACAAGAATTCAATAGCTCTCAGCCCTTAATTGTCCCACAACCAATATTAAGAGGCAAGCAGCCTACAGTACTTATTTTATCTGTAATGAAGGTCAAGAAAGAGTTCCAGATATAACATTGTGTCTAATTTCAACAAAAACAGCAAGATTTAATTCTGAGGAAGCTTCTTAGAATTAGGCTTCATCCATGTTGAAATTCATATACAAGGAACTCCGACAACCACACTTGTGTCGATACCCCAGAAGACAAACTCAGGATCCAAAAAGATCTTGACAAACTTGAACAATGGGCCCTATCCAACAAAATGAGTTTCAGTGTGGAGAAAAGCACAGTTTTACATTTAGGCAGGAAAAATCAAAGTACAAGTACAGATTAGGCGAGACCTGGCTTTAAAACAGTAACTGTGAGAGGGACCTTGGAGTCCTAGTGGACGATCACTTAACTATGAGCCAGCAGTGTGTAGCAGCAACCAAAAAAGCTAATACAATCCTGGGTTGTATAAACAGAGGCATAGAATCAAGATCACGTGAAGTATTTGTACAGCTTTATAAAACCCTAGTAAGACCACACCTGGAATACTGCAGCCAATTTTGGTCACCATATCACAAAAAAGATGTTGAGAGTTTGGAAAAATTCAGAGAAGAGCAACTAAGATGATCAAAGGCCTGGAGACTAAAACATATGAAGAATGGCTGTGGGACTTGGGTTTGGCTAGTCCAGGCATATCAAACTGCCGGCCCACAAGCCAGATACATCATACTGAAACCACGCCCACCCCATTGCCGGCAATGGGGAAAAAGTTGTGATACGTCGTGCAATGTCACCTGACATTGCGAGTTTGACATGCCTGGGCTAGTCTAAAAAAAAGAAGAAATAAGAGAGACATGATAATAGTATTCCAGTATTTGAGGGGCTGCCACAAAGAAGAGGGGGTCACGTTATTCACCAAAGCACCAGAGGGCAGGACAAGAAACAATGGTTGGAAACTGATCAAAGAGAGAAGCAACCTGGAATTAAGAAGAAACTTCCTGACAGTGAGGACAATTAACCAATGGAACAGCTTGCCTCCAGAAATCTTGGGCATTCCATCACTGGAGATTTTTAAGAAGAGGCTAGACAGTCACTTGTCTGAGACGGTATAGGCTCCGCTGTTTGAGCAGGGGGCTGGACTAAATGACCTCCAAGATCCCTTCCAGATTCTATTCTATTCTATTCTATTCTATTCATCTTGAGTGAAGGAATAGGCTTATAGACTTACAGGAAAGATTTGTTTGAGTCAACTTTAAATAGATTATTTTAATAGAACCTTTTGAAACATAACATTTAAACATTTAAATAGAAGTATTAACTACTGGTGGTTTTATTGTAAGGTGTTATAATATCAAATGCTTCCTTATTTAAAATCAAAGATTGATATTTCCAGGTGGGAAAAATTGATTTTGATGATAGATGGGGGGGGAGGGTTGTATTTACTATTACGTAAAGTTGACAACAGTACAAAGATTGTATAGAGTTTCCCTGATGCACTGCTGACTCATACAGTTCAGCATTGGGAAGCTTCTACTCAATTAATGAACAATTACTGGTTTCACTTAGCACAAAGACTCTTTAATTGGGTATTTCATGCCTTTCCACAGGTTTTTTTTTTTACAAGGCAGAACTATTAAACTAGACTGGAAGCTGCTTCTTTCAGTGAAATACTACATTGGATCCTTACCTATAATTGCTCTGTCTTGATACAGGCAGGAATAAACAGTATATAAATGTTCATATAATGTAATCTATTGAATGTCTGGGACAAATAGAGAAGAAAAGTACAGTAGGTCCAGATTCCTCTACCACACCTACTTTTTTATTAAATATTCAGTAAAAATCGTTTAGATTGCAAAATGTAAGTATCAATAAGATAAAGATTTTATTTTAGAAGGTCATAAGGTTGGTTTAGATATCTTCAAATTGATAGCATAGGACTATAGAAACAAAGGGAAATAGTGAGAGTCTTGACAGAATTAATAAACCTTATAGTGTATAACTTGAAACATTTGTTAGGCTGGGCTTATAAATTATTGGTAAGGTATGACTCCAAATCCAAAATAAATAAAAACTCATGATTCAATGGCTGTAGAATTTAATGTAGAAATAGAGATGAAACGGGGAGGAACATTGGAAGAAGAATATTAAATTTATTACAAATATTATAAAGGATTGGACAAGAGGTTTTATTGTTGGTATATCATACTACTTCTGATTGCTAAAATGGATAACAATAACAATGACTGCAAAACTGTTAGCAATGTAATGAACAGATTGGGTTATTTTTAAATATTTGGTAGCAATATTGTAAAACTATAATTTTAGAAAATGATTCATATTAAATTAAAACTAATTTTAAAAGTAAAATTAAAATTAAAAAAATAAAACTAAACTGTCCATTTAAACTCGCAATATTCTTAATCTTACTAAACCATATATTTCCTTTAAGTATACTGAATTAGCTTTGTATATATTAATTGCCACAATATTTCTTATTGCTAATATTGTATGATACCTTTTTTGGAAGAATGGCTAACTAAATTTTGGGGGAATATGCTTCCCCGTGCTCAAGACTATATTAATTTCATTTGCACAGGAAATTCAAAGCTTACCCTTTATAGCTGCTCTAGGCATTGTTGATCATGTAATAAGAACAGCAAGATCTCATTGTGTTTTGCACCTTAATTGTGGGAAGTGGATAATTTGGATGGCCCATGGCCACACAGGCTGTTTGACATGCTTCAGCCTCACTCACTTTAGTAGGAGTAACTGGGATGCACAGAACTGCATATTATACAATGGGAAGTAATTCAGATGATTCATTTGACAAAGGAAAGTTATATGAAAACATCTGAGCAGAACTAATGAATTTAGCCATGTACAGATGGGCTGCATGAATCTGCCCTCAGATTCAGGTCATTTCTGCTGCCATGTGGCTCATTGCTTGAGCCCTACTATGCTGGATCAATAAGGCTTCACAGAAAGGTGGCTACCTTGTGGTATTTGGAGATGAACCTTGGTAGAAAGGTCTCCTTTGTCTCAGTATACTAATCAAGATCACAGCATGCAGGTTTCCTGTAACTACAGAATTCAAATAATTCACATTAACTTTATTACAGTCCAACCAGTTGGTCTGCTTAAATATGAAAAAGGCTGTGTTTTGGGAAAACAAACTTATCTGAGAAATAGTGAACTTGAAGAGATCTTGTTTTATTTTTCCTCCCCCAGTGTCATAGATTTAGAAAGAACTGAAAATATCAAATGGCTTTTCCCATCCACCACCAACAGAGTTAATAGAAGTAAAAGTTTCAGCCAGTCAACAGCCTTTCCACTCTAGTGTGCTCCATTCTTTGTCATCATGATACGTAAACACAATATGAACCAATGTTATTGATAAAAGAGAGTTAACTAAAATACAGGGCATGAAGGAAGAGACATTTGAGATGTAAACATACTTAATAAAAAAAGAAAAGTGACATTCTAAATTTTAAGATATTTTTCTTGAAAAAAATATGGGGCCACAGCCTTTGATTAAACTGTGAGCATTATTGTTCCTGCTATTATATAGGATCCAGGAATGCAGTGTTTTTACTGGCACTCAACAAGATAGCTCTTAGCTGGTAGCTGTCCAGGACGCCTGGCACACTTTCAACATTCCTGCAGATTTGACACAATGATTTTAACCCAAATCCCACATGCTGGATATAATCACTTGATGCTTTTAGAAGGCCTTTTTATACCTAATATGGACAAAGAAGGATCCTATTTTTTCAGAAATATGACGTCCACTAAGCAGCAGGTCTTGATCCAGAAATACATTCATCTGTGTTCACTTAGTAACACAGAGTTTTTACGATTTTTTTACTGTGGCAGCTCATACACCTGCTGACCGTCTCAACCTCTTCATTTTAAAACATTAATCTGAATTATATGCAAAAAGCATATGCAATAATTTGATCACCAAGGGTATTCACCGGTAATAAAAACTTTTTGAAAGAGCCATAAAAGGGGGGTTAACAACAAGATTCTTGTTTAAATTCACCATAGCTTTGGATTTAATTGAAAAAAGAAAGTGTTGCATCTAAAATAAGGAACACAGAAGTATCCCTTAAGGGATTGATTATTCCTTGTTTGTTGAACCTGGGCCATATCAACAGGATATAAGCAAGCAATATTTTGTCCTCATAATGGTTGCACAGTTGGGCAAGAGAAGGAAAATAAAGTCAACCTGTGTAGACCATGCCTTGGTTCCTGGAATCAATCCTCTGAAATATAACTGTTTCCTGATTGTATTCATTGGTGTAAGAGCTCTGTTATGGATTCTGATATTTTGTGGATTCTGCATGCATATTCTTTAATTAAGTTCATAGCAGCAAACTCTACTGTTTATCCTCTTTTTCAATCTTCCTCATGAGTGGTCTGGATGGCTTCCCTCCATGTGCCAAGGAAAAATGAAACTAGGTTCCAAGTTCCAGAAGTTGTAATTGTGCCTGGTTTGACTTGGAAGAATGCTGGAGTATCTCCATTGTCCAGCAGTTGTCACAGGAAAAGAGGGCTCTTTGTATAATTGGTTTTCCATCTTAGGGAAAGCAGTGTGACTCCTTTGATGAAGAATGACAGAAAAAGTATGCAAAAAGCATAATCATATTTATAAATGACATAAAAAGTGATTCAAATCTCATTCTTCTTTTCAAATTGGCAGCCAAGTGGAAAAGGACCACGCCTGCCTGAAGTATATTGTGTCATCAGCCGCCTGGGTTGCTTTGACTTATTTTCCAAGGTAAGCTGGTCTTTCAGCATTGTCTTTGTTTAGCTGCTTGCAGAAAACTTTTGTTCAAGACAGAACATTCTTTCCTTGATGGGTGATAACAGTATCTTGGGATGATTTTGCTGCATCATTTCTGTGCATCATTTATCAAGGAGTGCTTTATTATTTCTGTGTCTGAAATACATGTCTTGATGCTTTTTTGTTTCCTAAAGTTACTTCGGTTGAGTTGCAGTTCTGGTACATAAATGTGAAATGATGGGGTGGTATAGTGCTAACCCATTATTTGTTTATTACCAGAAGATTTAATAGTTGCACAGAGTTCCTTTTCCCAGGATGTGGTTGTAGGCTAACTGCATATTTGCAAGCTTGCAGGCTTATAGAACTGTAGGGTTACAGTTTATACTACCTGAAATAATGTACCAGAAGAAACAATTGCATACACACTGATTTGGAATTTACCAAGTCCTATGTAGTAATTTCTCCCCTACCCTATGCTACAGATTGCTCACTAGGGATCAAATGTTGAAACAAAACTGTGGAAGCTCAGTTAATCTGATGCTTTGTGGATGTTTTGACCTTAATAACCATGGTTCCTTATAGGTTGGAAATTTTAGGTGAAAGCTCCTGGGGAAGGCTAGGATATATAAAAGATCCAAAGATCTTGTATCTTCTAAAGGAGGCAGTTTTACCTCTCTCCTCATAGCATATGAACAAAAGCAGTTTTTGTGTATTCTTAGCATTCACGCAGTGGCATGGAGCACAAGAATGAGATTTAAGCTTAAAAATGTGTGTCATAGACCAGAAGAGCTATGCTTCTCCTTGAATACTTGAAACCCCTTTCAAATTCATTAAGCATAATGTATTAATGACCGAAATGCAGTAGGCTGAAGAAGTACACAAATTCTTACCTATTCGTACAGTATATGCCTTGCTTAGTGATGGTCTTTCTAAGTATGGCTTGACTTCTAATCTAATCATGCTAGTCATTATTTAGATCAAGGCTTTTCAACCAGTGGTACGGGTACCACCTGTGGTACATTGGCACCTGGCAGGTGGTACGCGACCATCCTAGAAAAGTGGTAGTGGGGAGGGGAATTAGCTGAACCAGTGGCAGCACCGCACAAACCTGAGCGAGAGATGGCTAAAGCTACAGCGCTCTCAGGGCTCAGTGGAAGCGCCAGGATCAGCCTTCTTCAGGGCTCAGTGGAAGCACCAGGATCAGCGCCAGGCTCCAGCTGGAGCTCGGTGCTGAGCCCAGAAGAAGCGCCGATCAGCTGGAATGTTGCAGCATCTCCAGGGTCTTGTGATTTACATTCAGATGTTTGGCAACTGATTCATATTTATGACGGTCACAGTGTCCCAGGATCATGTGAAGTGACCAAAACCTGCTGCAACCACCCAGCAGACGGGAGGAATAAAAACCAAACACCCCCCACCCCACCCCCGCTGCCAATCCTCAACAGAAATGCTCACAACAATGAAAACCTCGGACAGGAGGAAGAGCGCCGCTGGGTGGGCAGGCAGGTGTCTTGCTCAGCTGTGGCTTTTTTCAGGGCTATTGTAACTTCGAACAGTCACTAAGCGAACTGTTGTAAGTCAAGGACTACCTGTACTTTATCACTTTTTTCCTTTTTTTTTTTTTGGTCATCAAGTTTTTGACACCTTGCTAAGCGACTGGTAGTACTCGGATATTGCCATATCCTAAAAATGGTACAATGGGTGAAAAGGTTGAAAAGCCCTGGTTTAGATGATTAGATATATAAAATCTGTAATGTCTATAAAAGTAACCCTGTCCAGACGGAGTTGCAAAGACTTACAGACTAAGTTTTGAAGCTAAGTCTAGCTAAGTCTCTGTTGTTTTCCCTGATCACCTGGTCTGCTTGGGCTGAGTAGCTGCAGTAGCCTTTCAAGATTATTAATCTTTTTGTCTCCAGTTTTAAAAACACGCTCATCTTCTTCTATTCAGAATATAATATACATTTTCATAGATTTTCAAGATATATCTGATATTATATCTACTACATATTTTCAAGAAAAATCCAGCCTGATCAGGATATATTTAACGTCTTTCCAGGCATAACCATAAAAAGCTTGTTATATACATTCAGTAAAAAGATAGACCAGTGTGTGCCTGTGAATGAATTGGATCATTCTTTTATTTGTAAAGCAAAGAGATAAAAGTATTTTGCCACAAAGACCTGATTGTATCTCATTCATTACTTGGATTAATGGTTTCATCAGATTGCTTTAAAAATCTTATAATGAAAAAAACCTATTCCTGAGGAGTTATTCAATTCTATATTGCTTTTTTTAAAAATTCAAGTAATCAATCATCTCGTAAACTCTTTACTGGTATACCATGCTGTGAATAAAGAATGAAGAACTTTTAGAAATTAAATTAGTTTGAAAAAAGTTCTTTTAACTCTTTAACTCAGATTAGCAGTTCAATTTATTATCTTCCTCCAATAATAATAATAGTCTCCTTTTTTTGAGCCAGAGGTTCCTCTGTGCAGTCTTATGATCATTGTTTTATGATCTGCATAAGGGCTTATTATAAGTTTACTTTTATAATTACCTAATATATGCGTATTCTTAAGCTTTGCAAATGGAACTATAGATATATTGTTTCTTTAAAAGATATTTATATCTCCATGTTTTTGAGAGAGAAAGTAGTGACATAGTCTAGAACAGGGATGTCAAATTGCCGGCCCGTGGTCCGGACGCGGCACAAGGAAATCGCGCCCACCCCATTGCCAGCAATGGGGGAAAAGTTCCGATATGTCGCACAATGTTACATGATGTCGCGAGTTTGACATGTCTGGTCTAGAACATTTTGGGGAAGTTTATTAGATTTCCTTTTGTATAAATCATATTTAACAAGATTTGGGAAAACTCTATTAATATGTGCAAGAATCAAAATGTCTTCCTTTTAAATTTCAAGAAGACATTCAAAATGTTTTTCATAAACTTTAGTTTTGATATCATTTGGTGCCTAAACTGAAGCAATTTGCAATTGTTAATTGTACAATTTGCTTTTACAATTTGCAGTTGCAATATTAACATTTTCCCTACATCATGTTGATTTTTTTTTAAAGTTCCACAATAGATTCCTGATGTATACCATTTTTTCTGTTCACCAGAGACCAACATTTTTTATCTAAATATTATTGCTTTGGTAATTATTGCTTTGATTTCAATAATAGTAAAGATTATTTTATGTGTAGAACTAATGTCATGTTCTAATCTGACATTATCCTAGACATTCTTTTTCAATTTTACACATCTTTTATAAATCTTTCTTTCCCCTTTCACTTCTTTCCACTTCCCTTTTTCTCGGTTGTGCTTTTAGTTATCTGTTAAAATAAAATTAAATAAAATGATTTTTTTTAAAAGAGCAAAGCGACAATAGGGAAACCATTCATTTTATGTGTCCAATTTTTAACTAATTCATATTGATCAGGCTGCAGTTAGTAGCAATATGGTGAGACTTGAATTGACCAACAAGTTTAAAATAAACTAGTATTTTCTGAGTTTATTTATTTATTTATTTATTTATTATTTGAATTTATATCCCGCCCTTCTCCTTGCGGACTCAGGGCGGCTGACAATCAATTAAAAACACCACTAACAATCACAAGTTAAAATTAATTAAAATGAAATATTTAAATTGTCTAATTAAAAAGTAATTAAAAACCCTCTAAAAAACCCCTCTTAAAAATTATCCTAGG
>NW_015386327.1:20361-39208 GCF_001527695.2 Protobothrops mucrosquamatus | reverse complement strand
TGTACATTTTTCTGAGGAGAGCAGCACTTTTTGTGGAATATTTCACAGTACTAGAATTGCGTGAAATTCCAAATTGTCAATTGGACTGAAATAAGCACTGCCTAGGATTTGCACACCTCTAGGACTTTGCCTTATTGACTAGTACGAGTGGTCAGAGTGTGGAAAAAGAGAATGAAATATCTGAGAGAGGATAAGTAGGACTGAAGTGCATAAAGAGAAAGAAGATTACAGACAGAGGAGGAGTAAACCTTGATCCCTCTTGATTCCAGTACTATTCATTTTTAATGTTAAAAATAGCAGACAACTTTGTATAAATCGAACCCAAGGGAATAGAATCTTAAATAGAAATGAAAAAGTGAGTTCCCATTCCCTTTATATAGTACACAAGTGTTTGCTACTGTTTTACTTTTTCCTGCTTCTGATTTGATTGTAATGAATCAGATCCTGGATGAAGTTGAAAGAAGGAGAGGAATTTCTGCTGCCCTGGTTTATCCATTTATGAGGAGCTTAATGGAGTCACCTTTCCCTGCACCTGGAAAGACAATCAAAGTCAAAACCTTCCTGCCTGGAGCTGGAAATGAGGTAAAAAAAATCGTGAAATAAAGCCCTGGCCTAGCAAACATTCATTCTCCAAAATAGTATAACTAAGAAGAATGAAAGTAGATTATTAAAAGATACCACAACTATAGGGATTGCATGCTTTGTGACTGTTCTGTAATAGTTCAGGATTTTTATTCAACAGTATATAAATGTGTAGATGACTCTTTTTTTATGAATTTGAATCTGTATTTGACTAGTGGCTATACTCTTCAAGCTTTCTTGATATTTAACTGAAAAAAATAAAAATACTGACAGAGTTTGTACGAAGGTTGGCAAGCTAGCAATCATTCTCAGTGCTTTCTCATATGACTAATCTCTGGCTGTTACATCAGGAGCAACACATAATCACAGACAAGTTCATTTTAAAGAGCTAACATTGTTTCCTCTATTTGGTCATTAAAACTTCACAAAGTCACTAAATCCAGAGATGTATAAAAGTTCTGGTAGAAACAAAGCTAATCATGCAAAAGATAATATTTTAATTATCAGTTAGCTTTTGTGTGTGTTAATGTATCATATTAGGTGAACGATGCAATGAACCCTTGTTTCATTCTCTGTATTCTCATCAACTGCATAAGCCAATACCTGCCATCAAGTTTGTGCTGAGAGTGTTTTAGACAGAAGAACTCAGAAATACAGAATGATAGGATGTAAAAGTCAGTAGGGACCTTGGAGATCATGTCGTCTGATATTCCCAGCAAAGGAGTCTGTTGGCATCCCCAAACAAATTATCATTTAGCCTTGGTTTGAACACCTTGGATAAAAGAGAATCCACTATCTCCTAAAGCAGCTGGCTCCATTGTTGAACAGCTCTAGCCATTATGAAATTTTCTTGATGTCAAACTGATACAAGCTTCCTTGTAATCTGAAGATATTGTTCCTTGTTCCTTGAACAACACTAAAAGAGTCTGTGCCATCAGTCCTTTAGATACTAAAAGAAGGTATCGTGTCTCCCATATTCTTCTCTTCTCCAGACTGAACATATGCAATATCTTCAATTGTTCCTCATATTTTTTTCTTCCAAGTATATTTGAGATATATATATCTCAAACTTCTTAACTGCCCTTCTCCCTCATAGAGGAGTGCTGGGCAGCATAAGTCCCTTATTATCTTAGTTGCTTACTTTCCTTTGAACATGTTCCAGTTTGTCAATGTCCTTCCTAAGAACTTGGTGCCTAGACCGCAATATTCAATGTGGTCTGACCAACAGAATGGTCACTAATTCCAATAATTTCATAAAGAGGAATTATGACTTTTTTTTTAAAAAAAAATTGACATTCTTCTGCTGATGCCATCATCACATTATTGGCTCATATTCCTTGTGATCCATTAGGCCACCCACATGGTGGTTTTTTTTTTTTTTTTGCATGTACTGTATTGGTTCACCCCACAATCCTATACCAATCCTTTGATTATTTTTTTTTTTACCAAAATGTAGAAATTTGTATTTGTCCTTTTTGAAATACATCTTTCTGGCTTCTGCCCATTGTCCTAGTTTGCCAAGATATTCCTCTAATGCTACCCTCTGCTGAATTTACTAACCCCTATTTTGTGACATTTGTATATCTGATCATAATATTTTGTAACTCTTCATCCAAGTCTCATGTACCCCACTAATACTTTTGAGAAATGTGTTTTTTTTAACTGTTATAGAATAATTGAGAATAAGATCGGGCTGTGGCCCACATTTAAAATCAAGCTAATTTGAGTGTCAATTGTGATTGTGGAATACATTCAGGTGATAGAGCTTCGCCGACCAATGGATTCTCGGCTGGAACATGTGGACTTTGAGTGCCTTTTCAAGTGTCTGAGTATACGGCAGATCATCAGAATCTTTGCTTCACTCCTGTTGGAGCGACGAGTAATCTTTGTAGCAGATAAACTCAGGTGAGCCATTCAAAAATTCCATGGGTGTCAATAGAAATTTCAATAGAAAATTGTTAGTGATTCAAAAAGGTTAAAAGAATAATATATTACCTTGCATAATATTCCTTACAATCATGTCTCTCTTCATTTAAAAAAAAATAGATACCTTTCTGCTAATTACCGGTACTTGTCAGCAGTAATATATGCAAAATTTTGCTTCAATCCTCAGAGAATATCAAGATATTTTCATATAAAGCAGAAGCAGATAGCTTCAGAAAATAGAATATTCATCTTCCTCCTTTTTCTTTTTCCTTTTAAAAATTGATGCATGTGTTGTATCTTAGTAAAACAGAAGATGCAAAGTAGTAAGAAAAAAGGAAATAGACAATACTGCTCTCCAGAGTAGAACATTGCTGTCATATCAAAGGGGTTGGCCTATTAAAGGGTGTATGGTTTTTTTATTCCACTCCTAAATCTTAGAATATTGTATTTCTGGATTTCAGTAGCAAGCTCCCTAATCTGAAAGGTCTAGTTTCTTGTCACTTTTCATGACAAAGCCAAAAAAGATAGGCTAAAACTCCTAAAAATAATTTTTTTGAAAAAGCGCAAACCACCTGCATGCTATCACCATGTCACCAGCCCTCAAGCCAGCTAAGAAATTGTGTACTGCTAGGCTAAATGAATGCTTTCTGCATAATAATATTTCATATTCTATCTCAAAGTACTTCCCTATAAGACACAAAATAACAAAAGAATAGGACAGAGGGAACTGATGCCATGGTATGCTTGTACAGGGCCAGTGAGTTTTTCATAATCACATACAGCTTGTCTTTGACTTACAACCACAATTGAGACTAGAATTTCCATTGCTAAATGAGGCGGTTCTCAAGTGAATCACACTTCATTTTATGGCCTTTTTTGCCGTGGTTATTAAGTGAACCCTCCTGGTTGTTAAGTGATTTTCATGGTCGTCAAATGAATCTGCCTTCTCCCATTGGCTTTGCTAGTCACAAACAGTGATCATGTGACCTTGGGGATGCTGTGACAGCTGTAAGTGAGTGGACCAGTCACCCCTTTGTTCAGTACCGTTGTAACTTTGAACCATTGCTAAATGAATGGTTGTAGGTTGAGGACTGCCTGTTTGACATTGCACTCAGAAATATAGTATCTTGGATGAAAAAGTGTATTTTACTAAGTATTGCAATCCCTGTCCTGGAAGAAATGATCTTTCCTATAGCTTATGACCTAAGGCAGGGGCAGTTAACCTCGGCTCTTTTATGACTCGTGGACTTCAACTCCCAGCCATGCTGGCTCAGGAATTCTGGGAGTTGAAGTCCACAAGTCATAAAAGAGCCAGGGTTGCCTACCCCTGACCTAAGGTATAGGCCAGGGGTGGGGAACCCTGGCTCTTTTATGACTTGTGGACTTCAACTCTCAGAATTCCTGAGCCATCCATTCTGGGATTCTGGGAGTTGAAGTTCACAAGTCATAAAAGAGCCAGGGTTGATGTTGATGTAGGTTGACCTTTTATGATTGAATGCTCACCAGCACATTTCTCTGCACAGAAGAAAGATCCTTTGGAAGTCAGCCCAGAAATTCAAGCTAAACTAAACCTAAACTAAACCAAACCCAAACCTGTGAGCTTAACTGCATGTTAACTCCTTGAGAGAAATACTTTATCTTTACCGTCATTGAATATTAATGCATTTTTATATTACTTTAAAAATTTCTGTCAAAGATTTTAGCAAATTGTCCTGAAATGTTGAAAAAGTAATAGTAGTAATATTTACCGAGGTGACTGAATTCACAAACTTACACTGTTATGATTCACTTTATGGCCAAGCTGTCAATGTTTGTCTTCTGTTATCATGATGGTGTCTGTCTGCTTTTCAAGTATATCATTGTTGGTTCTCTGATGAAGCTTTAATGCATGGCTGGAGCACACACTTTGCTCCATAAATAGGATCCAGGTTCAATTAACATTGCCAGGTTAGGCTGTGAAATTGTTATCTAAAACCACTGGAGTCTATTTATCAGTTAATGCAGATAACAGTGTTAGTGAGTGGGAGCTGGGTAGTGCTGCTATTGTGTTATGTATTATTATATTTGACATTACAGTATCTTTGTAATAATGAAAATAGCTTATGGAACTCACTGGAGAAGAATTTCTTCTAGGTGGTGACAAGACAAAATAATTGTAACTTCAGACAGCCAAAAATATTTTACAGCAAAACCTAAAATTCTCATCAAGTATCATAGGATTTTTTATTATTATTATTTTGTTAAATCCTTTATCCACAATGCCCTACAAGATAAATCCTTAAGCATGACTCATGTCTTTTTGACATGAGGTTTATATTGGCTTGCATTCATGGGAAAAAATACTTGGTAGAAGGATGAATAGTTAAAAAGTTATTCTTTACATTGTAACCATAGTTAAAACAGTTTTGTACAAGTAGATATCTGATAATTGGCTGATGTGATGTGGAAAGTATGCAATTCCTTCTCATTTTGTGCTCCCAACTTCAGCTTTATCATTCAGAACTTGTTTGTGTTCTGCATTTTGTCAGAAAGGTCATTTGCCACAATCATGTCAACATATAATTAAACTGGGACCACTTTGGCCTGCTGTGCAGACTTATATTTTGATCAAAGCCTTTTGCTGCATATACAAGTTGGAGCAATTTCTTAAAAAGTTCAAAAGTAGGGGGGAAAAAATTAACTCACTACAGAGACTGGTTACAAGACACTTTATTTGGGAGTAAACTACACTGTACGCCATGGGATAATTCTGAGAAGATAATATAGGATTGTACAATATTTTTTTGGTTGTTTCAGTGTTGTGTATTACCTCAGGACTTTGGCCCAAACTCTATATCCACACCAAGCACCAAGATAATGATAATGAGCTTTTGCCTTGGGGGGGGGAGAGAGGGGGAGAAACGTGCTACGCACGTTCTTCCCAATTCCAAAATAAAACTCCATTACAAATATATATGCAAGGTTTGCATAGTTTCATATCTACCAAAATAGATGTAGCACACTACTTATGGATGTCAGCTCATTAGTGGCACAATAAGTACTGCTAAAAGAGTGGACTCATTAAGAACATTTCAAACCATGGTTCCAAATCTCTGGACTGATATTGGACTAATTAGCAAGTTGTATTTGTGGGCTAATAAACAACATTATGGGCAATTGCATGTGAACCAGAGCAAAGCATGGTCTGCATCAAATTTTTGCATTGTGGTCTGTAAATAACCTTTAATACTGCAAAATAGCTTTTGTTTATTTATCAAATTTCTGGACTGCCCATCTCACCAAAGTGACTCTAGGCAATTTACCAATAACATCATAAAATAATATAAAAATGTGACTAGAAAGCACAGTTAAGAACAAAGTTAAAAAACAAGATTAAAGTTTACAAGTTAAAAAGTTAGTAAGGCAAAAGGAGCGCCCATCAAGCTACCAATCATCACCAGGGTTGCATAATCCTCTTTGACTCTCTCACGCTAAATGCATATTTAAGGCATAAAAATAAATAAAAATACTTTTTTAATTCATAAAATGCACATCGAGTCTTCCAACCCTGTTTCTTTTTTGTGTCTGAAACTTTTATCTTTTAAATATTTCTGAGGGTTGTATGTAAAAGTCACTTTTTTGTGCAAGCTGCTCCTGATTTGTGCCTTTACTTTGTTGACTTTGAATGTAACTTGTTCCAAGGTGCATCTGTAATTCGGAAACTTTTCTCACGGTCACAACTATTCACGTTGTATTTTTTCTACTGGCAATTTTATTTCATGCATAGAGAGCAACAGTGATTCATGTTCTTATTTTGATATTTCTGAGAGGAAGAAATGTAATGAACTATGCATAGCATGTAATTTCTCCATTTTGATGAAGGGCAAAAAGATCCCATAGTTTCAATTTCCATGTCCCAGGGGAAATTAGATCAGCAGTATTTCTGTCTTCAGAACACCCACATACTTAGCTCTATGTTGCCTTCGGAGCACATTGGTATATCCTAAATGCCTTGTGAATTATATAATTTCATTTGGAATCCCTCTTGGATTATAATATTAAGAAAATTCTTCCTTATTGTGAAAGACCGTGCTTAAATGCTATTTGGGTCCTTGCTGGGATAACTAGAAAATCATTTGATTTTAACTATTATTCAAAATATAAATATAGTTGAAGCACATCACATAGGCAGTAGAACTATAGGATTGGAGAGCTCATTCAGATGATTGAGTCAAATCTCCTGCTCAGTGCAGAAACCATCCAAATGAAAGAATCCGTTATGGATGTCTCCCCAACTTTTGCTTAAATGTAGCCAGTGAAGGAGAGTTCACTATCCATCTGGGTAATTTATTCCACATATGAACTACACTTCCTGTTATGCCTTTTCCCGTAATACTTGACCAAAATTTGCACTCTAGTTAAATCTGTTATTTTCAATGTACCATTTGGGTTGATTGAGCCAACTTTCTTCTGTGTAATATTTTTTTTCAGTACTTGAAAAGGGCTATCGTATATCAAGCTTTTATATTCTCAAATAAATATCTTCAATCTTTTAATAAGGTTTAATTTGTAATCCCCTCAATTCAATCGATGTACCTTTTCCGTAAAATACTCAGAATGAGATGTAGTACCGGAGGCATAGTCTGACTAGTGCAGAATAAAAGGAAATTATTATTAACATGATTTAGAAACTTTTCCTATTGAAGTAGCCTGAAATTGTATTTGTTTTCTGTTTCTTTTTGCAGCAAATCACATTCCTTACTTATTCTATTTATGCTTCATCACTGTTCTAAGAGTCTTTCACAAGTATTACTGTAATGCTAAACCAAATATCCTCCATTCTATGTTAAAGTGCTTGAAAAAGTGACACCTTTTGAAATTTCCCCTGGGAAATGTATTCTGTTATTTGTAGTCCATTTCTCCACTTTGTTTTGAATTTTATTTCTGTCTTGGCTAGTCCACCTAATTTTGTGACATTTTCGTAAGCATTTTCTTCACTTTATAATACAAATCATTAGTAAAAGTAATGAAGAATACAGATCTAGATCTGAAAATGGAATCTTACTCACTTTCTTGCTCTAGTTTCATAAAGAACAATTGATGAGCCCTCTTTGAATATGATTTTGGGGCTTGCTTGATGCTTGTACCATCAAGCCCAATCTTAACTGGCTTGCTGATCAGAATGCTAGGGAGCACTTTGTGAAAAATCCACATATATTATGTCTGCAGCATAATGTTGTTTTGTTTTTAACTTTTCACAAAGTTGCAGTGGCACATTGACTTTTTCTGCAGTATTCTCTATATATATTTTCCTAGGTAGTATTTTTAGTAGAACGTTATGTATGATTAAACTCAAATCATGATTTTCTTGCAACTGTTGATGATATTCTGACCAAGAATCCAACTATGGTGCACACCGGTGTTTCAAGCTTCAAGAACATTTTGAGATTGTATGTACTCATTTGGCCAATTCTGAAATATAACCTTTTTATGTGGCACATCACCTCAACAAGCTGTTGGAGAAATTAATGCAGATTAATGAGGATCTATCATCATTTTCACTTGTAGTTCCTGTACTGTAAAATTATGCTTCTTTGTAATATTTGTCCCCATTCAAAAGATGAATATTTTCTAAAATCATTTCTATATATTAACATGTTTGATTTTTCAAGGGTTTAGTGGTACTTCTTACCTTTTTTACCTAAGAAACTGTATTGGCAATTCAGTTCTTTATCTACAGGTAGTCCTCAACTCACAACCACAATTGAGACCAGAATTCCTGTTGCTAAGCAAGGCATTTGTTAAGTGAGACATGCCCAATTTTACAACTTATTTTTGCTACAGTTACAGTCATTAAGTGAATCACTTTAGTTGTTAAGTGAATCACACAGTCATTAAGGGGAATCCAGCTTCCTCCATTGACTTTGCTTGTTGGAAGCCAGCTGGGAAGGTTGCAAATGTGACCCTGGGACTCTGCAACCGTCATAAGTGTAAACTAGTTGCCAAGTGCCCAAATTGTGATTACGTAACCATGGGGATGCTGCTTGAGGAAGCCACTTTTTCCAGTGCAGTTGTAACGGTCACTAAACAAATGATTGTAAGTTGCAGACCACCTTTACTTATCCCTTTTGCTTTTTTGGAACGATGAGCAAAGGCTGTCGATTCATCTGTAATATCTGCAGATATAGTTTGATTAGGAAAGTCAGATGATGGGGCAGATGACAACTCTATGGGTAGAAGAGGTAGGTCAGGATTTTTTTTTTCCTGAATGGGAACAATCCACATAAAGACCTATAACAGCCGTGTCCAATCTGGTGCCTTCCATGGGTCTTGGGAAGGGAATCCCAAGAATTTCCAGCTTGACTGGAGGGTGTGACTATTATCTGTCCTTGACTTAGTATGAGACACAAAGTTTCACTGAAGGCTGACCTTTGGATATATATCTAAAGTTGAAACAATTCAAATTTGTAAGGAGCCATTTAGAAATCTATTCTGATTGTTTGAATCAAGCCAACCTGTTTTTTTTTCTTTTTTTAATCACAGCAAAGTCAAATAGAGTACCTGATAATGACATTTATTGTATCAAATGAACTTTCAGGGTATAAAGGCTCCTTTCTCATCTTTGGAAGCCTCTCATTTCAAATCCAGTAAAGTTTAAATGCCTGATTTTACTACATTTTAGTACAATATATTCTTGTTGTTACTATTGCTGTAGCAGTTAAAATCAAATATAACTGACCAGTTATTACTGCCCCAGTTTCTCAGTGAGGCAGATCTCAGGAGAAGAGGCCTAAGCGTGGGAACCGCACATGAGAGAGGAGAGTGTATGTGTGTGTATGATTTCATCCTAGTCCTGCTTTCTCGAAAAGTGCAAGCTAGAAAAGGAAGTTTTATAGAAACTAGAGGAATGTTTGTGTTCTCATTTTTAGATTAATTTGGCTCTCATTTTAGCTTCATTTATTTTTTTGAGTTGATCAGCTACGCTGTCATTAAAAGTAAGTTAAAGAATTATGCTTGAAAAATCTCAAGTATGCCCTATTTTTCTTCTCTGAATCAGACCATTGTTTGCTTTTTCAGGGTGGGAAAAAAAACTTTATATTCTATTGAGCAAGATAAAAGTCAAGGCCAAAGCCTCACATGCTAGATAACACTTCTGAAAGGGAAATGTTTGATAAGGAGGCTGCATTAATCATGATTGCCAGCTGCCTTGACCCAAGGCCCTCTGTGGAACTGAATTCATTCCAAAGATGCTGGAATTCCATCTGCGAATGGGAAAACTCCTTGGTCTAAAATTGTCTCCTAAACACGTTAAAGTTCCCATGCCCATCAGGAATTGCAAGATCGGAAGAATCAAACGGATTGCACGTCAAACCAAATTTTTCCCCCTGAATATATAGCAATACTATATTTATTGCACTAAGTATTTCACCCAATCCAAAAGCATCAGAGTAAACACCAATCTTTGAAACAGAAGGAATTTCACACAGAAAGAAAGCTCCTGAACTAAGAAGCTGTCCCCAAGAATGAGCTGTTAAGTGGCAATTCTACATTACCCATACAGGTAGTCCTTGACCTACGACTATTCCTCAGAAGTCCTCAGATGCCCAGATGTCCCAGCACCCCTGTGGTCGTATGATTCAGTTAACAGTGGCAACCAGGACTCCAGGGATTGCCGTCACTAAGCAATGTGATTATGCTTTATGACCACATTGCTTAGTGATGGACGTTCAGATCCTAATTGCCATAATATGCGGAGGACTACCTATATATGGGATAAGGAGAGGAGTATGTGATATTTGTTTTTACTTCAATTTTGAAATAGGAAACCGAGGTATAAATATAGTCAACATAATTTTAAACTCTCACCACACACCAAAAACATTTTTAAAAGAAAATAAGTTAACTATCACATGGAATACAATATTAGCAAAGCCAAATTACAAACGAAGAAGAGAATTTGTAAAGTGAAGAAACATGCCAGCTAAATATCTGCCTAAATTTTTTTCCCCAAGAGGTGTCGAAGTGCCTGGAAGAAGTATTAGCTAATATTCCAAAGCAGAGTGCCCTTAATTCTGGACTGTTGGAGACCACTTACATGTTTTCTTTCCAACTGTGGCTACTTAGAGTGGAAGAGACATCTAGTGCTACTTTTTCAGTAACTGTGTGAAAAGCTGGTCTTTTTACCCAGGATAACAGCTTAATCTCTGATTGCTAAGACAGCTATTTTCCCCAAGTTAGTTCATACTCATTTTCACACACAGATATGTTACAGCCTAGATATGTGCAAAAGAGAGTAGTATTGGCACGTCTATATTTAATGTGCGTAGGGTTGTTTTGTTGCCAAATTCCTAAAATCTCTGCAGAGCACTGTAATTTCTAAAAATCAGCTTTTTACCAGCGGTGGCTTTGCCTCATCTTCTGCCCTCCCAGTTCTGTTAAGTTTATTGAATTGCCACAGGGTTTATACGGCTTCCAGATAGATGACTGCTATTGCTACTAAAAACATTTTCTCTGGACAGAAAAAATGATGGAAGAGATAGGAAAAACTGATGATTACAAAAGGAGCACATAGCTATCTAAATCCCTTATAACATTCCATGAATAAGACATAAGAGATTGTGCAATGACCACTTAATTTGGGAAATATCCCAAATTTCTGGTTCCTTGGCACCCTAGTGGCCTGAGGCGCTTCCATATGGAGAGCTTCAAATGCTAGCAGTCAAAGGCCTTATGCATCTGTTGCAGCTTAATCTCCCATATTGTCTCTTGAAAGGGAAAAAGAAAAAAGAAACCATGGCCAACACAGCAGTGATGGCTTCAACAGGCAGGAAAACTGTTGCAAGTTCATCTGGTAGCACACTTGGTGGGTTTTTTTAAACAAAATGTTCGGAAACCAACCTACAAGCTCGGAGAACAAACCTTCACCCTCACACTTGATGGGTCTACACAAGCACAAATTATTGTTAGAGAAGTCAGGTTACTATAAAAAAAGAAACTGTTCTCAGAATGCTCGGAATCACAACAGAGATCCCAAATCTTCCTCTGGTATCCCATCTGTAGTTAGTTCTGGGCAAATAGTTTTGTGTCTCCTCTGGTGTAGTCTTTAGGAATATTTTTGCTCAAAGAGGCAGCAAAAAGATTCCAAACAGAGGTTTGATGCCATCTAGGGTCACCTTATGGCCCTGCATATCAGTAAATGGATCACTCATTACAAGACAGCATTTCAACTAATAAAAGTTCTGAAGTTAGTATGTGTGTGAGTGCTTTCACGTTAGAAACAAGTATTGTGTACGCATTTGTGCACACACCCATATACTCACAACTCCTTGTTAATAAAATCCAGTTTAAAGAAATCCTAATTGTGATTCAAACATTTGCTCACTACCACTAATTTGGGACATTTTGTCAACTACAGTTTGATATTTTTGTTGTTGTTGGAATCCATTGTTAACCAGATTGTGGGGGCACATACAATAAAAGTTCTTTCCATTTTCTTTTCTTCCTTAAAAGCTAATAGGAGAAAAAAAGACTTTTGCCTTGCAGAATGTGAAAGTACTAAGGAAATGTCCTAGTTAAAAACGTGGGTTCTGGAAAGACACAAAAGCATTCTGAATTTGTGGTGGTTTGAAGTGTCTTTCTTTGGAAAATGCTCTACAAATAAACAGCGCTTTTCTTCTTCTATCTCTGGTAAATAGAGGAATTAAAAAAACCAAATGCTATCGAGGAAAACTGTATTTGGTCTAGGTGGAGACTCCAGGCCAGGCAGACTCATAGACAAGTTGTCCTTTTAGATGAGGTGTGACAAATGTAAGCAGTGATAGATGATGCATGAACAATAGTTGAAGGTTAAAGGAAGAGCAATTGCCAGACATTGTCAGAAAGATATCAGTAGCCAGACTATTAGCAACAGAGTTGCCATACTCTGCTTTAAACTAGAAAAGATTAGCTATTAAAGTGCAAAAGTCCATTGTAAGCTGCCCAGTGTTGATCTGGAGAGCGAAATAGCTCCTTGATATTATCCATGGTGTGCTGGTATTTAATCTGAAGTTAAAGTCCATAATCATTAGCTGTATCAACTTTTTTTAAAAGTTTTTATTGATTTTTTAAATACAATTCAAAAGTACCTATTCCACAAACGTGTTGTCTGAGTACATCATTCACGAATACAAATTGAATTCCTAATCCCTTATTCTTTTCTCCAGCCATTGATAAAATAACTCCCAAGTTTGAAAATATTCTTCTTTTTCTTTCAACCTCAGAGTAAGTCTGTCCATTTCTGCACAATCTAGTATTTTTTTAATTATTTCTGCCTCTGATGGTATTTCATTTAATCTTTTTTTTTAATTTGATAAATTTTAATCAGTGTTCTTATTGTACGTTACTTATCTAGTATGCAGTGCTTATAAATGTCATGGAGTAGAAAAAGACAGAATAGTCTTTTTGAGTTTTATTAAGAAAAAAGGTGGAAGATGGCACATAACAATATCATTTCATTTCTCCTCAGCACCCTCTCCAGTTGTTCTCATGCTGTAGTGGCTTTACTGTACCCCTTCTCATGGCAACATACCTTCATTCCCGTCCTCCCTTCTTCCATGATTGACATTGTCTGCTGCCCAACTCCATTTTTGGTTGGATTGTTGTCAAGCTCACTGCCCAAATTAAAGGAGCTACCTGTAGAAGAGGTAAGAATGGATTTAATAGCTCATATTCAAACAGAAGTTCTCAATATATTCAACAGATTTTTTTTAATTAAAAGCTTTATACAGTATATTGGCCATTAGTTAGATTTCTTTGGTGTCTCTTTTCAAAGACAAACTCTGGGGTTACTTGGGCTGAGGGATTACTGATCCCAAATCTACTGAAGATGTTTCAAGGATGAAAATAAGTATGCTAGCATCTATGTCAGGGGTAGTCAACCTTGGCTCTTTTATGGCTCAGGAATTCTGGGAATTGAAGTCCACAAGTCATAAAAGAGCCAAGGTTGACTACCCCTGATCTATGTCTCTGGAGATACATTTGTCTCCTTTAATGAACTTTAGAAATCTTCTGAGAACTTTTCTTTGAAGGAGGCCTTTTGATGATTTTCAATACTTTGTAAATATACTAGTTGGCCATCTGATTCCGACAATGTTTTTTATTAATTTTTCTCATGAAGACACTTGTTTGAGATTGTTTTGTTCACCACTCAGAAGCTTATCGTAAAATAAATATATTTGGAAGAAGAAAGGGGACATTATGCCAGTGAAGATCTTGGGTGAAAGTTTTTGAACTATGTCAACTTGTCTTTCAAAAATCTTTGAAAAAGCCTATATTTTGATTAGCTCTTATTTGGAATTAAAGCTCGTTGAAAGGTAGCTGTGTTTATACGTTTTCTAGTTTTCCACTTGCAATCTTTAACATTTAATTCAAATATATTGCGAAATACAGAGTTAAAAACAATATAGTAGAGAATTAAAATACTTCTCTTTCATATCTGGGCATTTTCTTCTAAGGACTTGGGAGAGAAGCAATGAAACTATACTGAGTGTGCAAAAATATAATTATTGTAGTATTGTACTTGGGAATAGCAGTGGAAGCTGTTATATTTCCAAACACACCATATATTTTACAGCAGCAGCAGCAAGCAATACACCCCTATCTGACACATTCAGAATATGATCTAAAGTATGGTGCTAACATTGTTCCTTTTCTGAAATGAATTCTGAGTTTATTCTCCATTCCTGTTCTTTCATCCACTATGAAATAATCTGAGCATAAGAACCGCTTTCCTGAAATGTAAAGCCAGTAAACATGAAAGCAAATGAAAAGAGACTGAAATGTGAAAAGTAGCTATCAGTGTGGAAAATCAGGATTAACAACAACCAGGTGTAGCTGATATTATTTTATACTGCAGGATCATAAAAAGCGCGGGATAAATGTCTTGGTAGGATTGATTCTGAGTCAGTGTTATCTAACGTCTCGGTGAGGTAGCTTTTGTATTTTTAACCTTCTGTTTTCGAAGGTATTATATTGCTGTCATTGACAAGCTTTTTCCCAAATAAAAAATGTAGCTTTCTTTATTATTAGATTTAGTGGAGTGTCTTAAAGTATTTGGTAATGTTTGTTAGGAGAAGCTGCATGAGGCAGCTATTTTTGTTTTTTCCCCACATCACTCCTGAGGGAAAGCCGTGTCATTTTGTCCGGCCCATCTGAGAGCTTCATACATATGTTCCTTGACTCAGATACTTCTGTTCTTCTCAGATATGAATAGGTTCCAGATTCAATGATTTCTGTTTCAAAGTTAGGACATTAATACCACCATGTCGTTTACACATACAGTGAATTGAAAAATATAGAAATTACTATGAAGTGCTCCATTTCTTGATCACTGTGTGTCCTTTTTGGACATACATTCTCTGCTAAAATGTAAGCTTCCTCCTGAAAGTAATACTAATAGTGTTTGGGATAACACTGCACTATAGTGGCTGTCTTTAAGCTTTAAGCTTTAATTTTTGTTTAAGGCATTCTATTTGACTTAGTAATCAGGCACACATGAATGTGCAGATACTGTACACTGTGCAGCCCACAAGATTAGGCTGCTTCTGCTGTAAATTCTTTGGAGCCATAAGGTATTAAGTAGAAGTTTTGTTCATTGATCAAGACTCAGTAGCAACAAAATGCTTCCAATCATCAAAAGATTTTTGTGTCAATTCTTGTAGGCTTTGATGGTGAACCTTGGGTCCGATCGTTTCATCAGACAGGTACTGTTATATTATTTGTATTTGTATTTGTATTTTGTATTTATTTGTACTGAAGAGCCTCACAACTTAAAAAAATAGATTTGTAGGATTCATTTGTGAATGTTCTCCTATCCAGCTGAGAATAAGAAAATGTGGATGGAGGGCTCTATATGGGCTCAGTAATTTCCACTGAAAAATGCAAAATCTGTAAATCTTGTCTTTTAATTTCCTTATTCAGCACACAAGAATTCTATAGCAGTATTTGCTTGTACTTAGCTGCACTGCAATCATAATCAGGGAAGAGATTGTGTAGTGCACAATAGTGGGGGCATGGGATTGTCCTGTGTCACATTATTTACAACATACGCTATGTATTACCATTCCTCTGCACTTAAAACCACAACACATTGTCTTGGCTACTGCCATGAAAATACTTCAGATGAGATAAATCAATCTGAAGCAATTGCTTCAGAGACTGCAGAATTTTATCAAGTGCAGGACAAAGCATAGAAGATGACACGTTGTACAGATTTAAGGCCATAAGTTCTAGTCTCATAAGACTAACCAGAAAGTGTGTGTGTACACACACAGAGAGAGAAATTACCTTGAAGAAGTGATCACAACGCTTTTATAGATGGACTTGCAGAAATTTAAGGTGCTCTTTTGTTTTTTTAAATCTGCCCCCGAAAGGAGACAGTATTGGTGATTCCTATTATATATAGTTTTAAGGAGCAAAATTGAAGACTTATCTGAAAATCTGACCCCATTAATTCATGAATCACCATACCGAATCAATGCCCTTGGAGGCCAATATAATATTGCTACAAAACAGTTGTGCCTTCCTTAAGAGTTCCTATAGTATTCATCCTTCCTGGGGGGGGGGGGGAGAAAGCTCCATGAGGCAACCTGTTCTCCCATTCTTCCTCTGCCTAGACGTCATTCTAAGGATGAAAAGATTTGCACTTGGTGAGGTGATTGTAGTAGACCTGGAAGGGATGAAATTTTAGGAGCTATGGAATAGCTGTCACCTCCAAATAGTACGTTTTATGAATTCCCGTTTGCAGGAAAATAAATCTTAAAATGCATTGTATTCTTGAAGTATGGACACGCTTTTAGTATTTATTTTGCAATACATTTGATTCTAAAAATGTTTGAGAGTAGATGAATATAAAAGGAAGAATGAAATCTTAGCAGTCTCTTCCCTCCCCTTCAGATGGATGATGAAGACACACTTTTGCCTCGGAAATTGCAAGCAGCTCTGGAGCAGGCCCTAGAGAGGAAAAATGATCTGATAAACCAAGATTCAGACAGTGAATCAGATGAGGGTAAGACAGTTTTGGAAGAAATCCTGTTTACAGCAGAGTCTTTGTGGAAGAGAGAATAATGTGTCCTTGGACACTAAGAGAGAAACAAAGAAAGCTGTATTTAAACTGACCACCTTATTACAAATCTTTATTTTTTCATAATTAAAAAGACACTTCTGTAGCAAACAGTTTGTTGGATAATTTAATGGTTGTTCCCATTATGTTTCAAAATACAGATTACTAATCATTGGTTGAATAGGAAATCCAAGCCCAGGCATTCTGAAAAATCATTTCCATGACTGTTTTTTGGCTCACTTACTCTGTTATAAGAATTTAATTACAAGATTGGATGCTGTACTAGTCCCCGAGGAAGCAAAAGATCAACTGTGTTTAGTTCAAATAAGTTGGCATTGTTGATGCAAACAAACTTTCCTAGCAAAACAAAATTATTTATCCTGTGTCACACATCAGAAATGTTTTAAGTGGAGATAATATTAAAAAATATGTTTTACTGTATTTCTTAGCCTCTGAATGGCTACATCTTTTAACTTTGTAGGATTTGTCACTGTGATTTTTTCCATGAATATGTTTCATGGATCATGTACAGAATAAATCCTTGCAGGACTGAACCCTAATATTTTCGCCAAAATGTGAATCAGTGTCTGCACTTATAATGGGATTTATGGACAATTGTATGTGTGTGGGAATATGTGTCATTACTCATAAAAAAATGATTGAAATTACATACTTGCATCAGACCTCATGAGGAAAGTATAAAATTGCATTGTTTATTCAATGATGTCATGACATATTTCATCACTTCCAACATTCTTCAGGCTTGTTTAGATTGCTAAAATCTTATAATTTTTTTTAAATAAAATATTTTTTTCTTTTTATTGTTAAGTACAAATGGAATAATTTTGTTTTGAAGTATTCTTTGTGAGAAGGAGTTTCTCAAAAAAAGATAAATACTTGAGTTAACTTTGTTGTCCCTTCTCACTGTTAAAATATTTAGTGCCCAAATATCTTTAGCTGAAGAGTACCAAGAATGGAAGACAAAGAGGCTGTGAGGAACAGATTAGGAAACCACAATATTTAGGTATATACAAGCATAGTAAAAGTTATTCAGATAATGCAGCTTCTTATATTTTAATCATAAAGAAAACTGTTTTTCCTAACAGATTAATTTAGTCCGTAAAAGCAAATATATTTACTTTCAGTCGGGCAGGAAAACAGATAATTTTGAATGTAATCCAGCATTTTACTATGTGGTTGCAGGGAAGGGATTCTGCTGGTTCATCCCTACTACAGCTCCTCTCTGAGCCAGATGGGTGGTTCAAAAATGTGAAAAATAAATAAATTCAGGGGACGTGATCCTGAAGTCAGGCTTCTTCTGCTTCAGCACACCTTTCCTCTTAGCCACCTGCAAGTCGATCTTTTGACTGATTGTGAATTTGGGAGGGGGGGGGTCAAATGACTATGGCTGAATGTTTGTATATCCATTTGTATTAATTGCTTGTGTTTTGTATGAATTGCTCTTTGTATACAAATAGTGTAAATAAATAATTCCCACTTTTTCTTGCAGAATGCAATACCTTAAATGGGTTAGTATCGGAGGTCTTCATCCGTTTCTTTGTGGAGACTATTGGACACTATTCCCTTTTCCTAACACAAAATGAAAAGGCTGAGCGAGTGTTCCAGAGGGAGGCTTTTCGCAAATCCGTTGCTTCAAAGAGCATCCGTCGTTTTTTAGAAGTTTTTATGGAATCTCAGATGTTTGCCGGCTTTATTCAAGACAGAGAACTGAGAAAATGTAGGGCAAAAGGTAAGACCTGTTTTATTAGCTGCAGATTAGCCTTTTTTTTCATCTCAGACTGCTAGGGAGCCATGGAGCAAAGTATTTGGCACATGCAACTGCTTCATCCATATGCACACTCTACCAGATGGCTATTTCTGAACAACATAGAGATATAACCGGAAGCCCTTATAAATAGAAGAGCACGGACACAGACATCTGTGAGAGGGATCTCGGAGTCCTAGTGGACAATCGCTTAGATATGAGCCAGCAGTGTGCTGCAGCTGCCAAAAAAGCCAACACAGTGTTACGCTGCATTAACAGAGGGATAGAATCAAGATCACGTGAAGTATTAATACCACTTTACAATGCCTTGGTAAGGCCACACTTGGAATACTGCATCCAGTTTTGTCACCACGATGTAAAAAAATGTTGAGACACTAGAAAGAGTACAGAGAAGAGCAACAAAGATGATTAGAGGTCCGGAGGCTAAAGCATATAAGGAACAGTTTATTTATTTATTTATTTATTTATTTATTTAT
>NW_015386327.1:7629-18215 GCF_001527695.2 Protobothrops mucrosquamatus | reverse complement strand
ATAGCAGGGAGCCAGGTATATAATCAACAAGCCCACTTGAACCCCTTGCCCCCACTTCACAAGGAGGGACTCCACACCGTCTATCTGAGGCACAGTGGTCTCCCTAGGACGAAGGCTCTCCCTTATAATGACCGCTACCCCCCCGCCCCTACCCCGGGTCCTCGGCTGATGGAATGCCTGAAAACCCGGCGGGCAGATGGAATTGGGTATGTCTAGTTTAACGAAGAGAAGGACGAGGGGGGACATGATAGCAGTGTTCCAATATCTCAGGGGCTGCCACAAAGAAGAGGGAGTCAAGCTATTTTCCAAGGCACCTGAAGGCAGGACAAGAAGCAACGGATGGAAACTAACCAAGAAGAGAAACAACCTAGAACTAAGGAGAAACTTCCTGACAGTTAGAACAATTAACCAGTGGAACAACCTGCCTCCAGAAGCGGTGAATGCGCCAACACTGGAAGTTTTTAAGAAGAGACTGGACAGCCATTTGTCTGAAATGGTATAGGGTTTCCTGCCTGAGCAAGGGGTTGGACTAGATGACCTCCAAGGTCCCTTACAACAACAACAACAACAACAACAACAACAACAACAACATCATCATCATCATCATCATAATCATCATCATTATTATTATTATTATTATTATTATTATATCCTCTAAACTCCACTGAAGATGTTACCTAGCCTGGTAATGAAACGTTCAGAAACCAATCCACAGGCTCAGAGAACAAACCTTCATCCTCATAGAGATATAAATTTTATCCTACCTTAAGGGTTTTTGTATTTAGATAAAATGTGTATACATTTTAAGTATTTTTAGTACATACATGTATTCAGCGAAACCATAATATACTTTATTTTGGACTAGGTTTCATTTATAGCATATCAGCGTTTACTAATAAGCAATGTAAAGTAAATCATGACTTACTGTGATGGATGCATTTAGTTTTGTAGGCTTTATGCGGATGCAGCAAGGGGATTAATTCTTAGAAATGTTATCTTTTCTGAATTACTTAGAAAAATACTGTGCTACTTCCAGTTGTATAAAAGTAGGCTTAGGGTCAAGTGACAGGACTTCCTGCTACTCTCTTCTCCACCATACATATTTACACTGCTTGTTTTTTTAACTATCTGTTCACCTGCCATCCATTCATCCAATCTCTAGCCTGCCCAATTCCAAAAAACAACACTGAGTGGCTTCACAAAAAACAAAGTAAAGCCCAACTCTAAATTTAAAAAAATGTAATTGCCCTAAGAGAACAATTGAATAAATAAAACCTTATCAATTTGACAGAAGGTATGGGGTGGAGTTGGGGAATAAACCTTCCATTGCCAGAATTAAACATTTGGATACAATGTTTTTTTTAAGTATAGGTTACAGATTTAGAAAGGAATCGTATTGCATATTTTTCTGTACTTAATGCGTTTGATTGAGAAACTTGTACAACTATTTTACTGCATTGCTGTGAGCAAGCTAATGGAGCTAATCGAAGAATATGGTTGGCAGATAAGTTTGGGACTGAAAGACTAGATCAGGAGTTCCCAAACTCTTCAGGTCATGTACCCCTTCATGAAATTTCAAACTGTTCATTGACCACCAAACATTTATTAAATAATTTACTAAGCACTACTTTAAGTAATAGTACTACAGTACAAATAATAATAGGAACAACAGTGACTCCTTAGATAGCCCCATTGACCCTTTAGGGTCAATATCAATCACTTTGGGGAACAGTGTAGTAAATCCTTGTAAATTAAAAAGGAGCACAAAACATGGCAAATAAGATATAGGGGGTAATATAATTTTCTTTGACCTTTAAACAACTGAACTGTCTGATGTTTGCACTTGACATTGTTCTACCGGTATGGCTTTGTGTACCCTGAACCAGGTTTACTACAGCTAATGATCAAGGTTCCTTCTTATATAGCAATGCCATCTGTTGGGCTGTGCAGTTACTAATCAGGCTTCAGAAAGTTGAAGGGAGGCTTATGTTGTTCCTTCTGGTTGGAAACAGTCTACCCAGATAAGAGAAGGAAACAAATAGGAAGATTTCTGATGCCTTATGGAAAGGTCACAATTGAGGCCCATTGTCTATATAAGAAGATTAAGCCATGTAGGCTTCAAATATGCACACAATTTGTGCATCTTTCTCTCTCCCCCCCCCCCCCAGTCATTGAGACATTTTAGACAATCAGTGAAAAAGCATAATCTGAAAAATATAAGCACTTGTGTGTATTCCTATAATAATGTAGCTAGATTTCAGAGTCTATGGGGAAGGTACTCTGTCTAATAAATAGGCTATTATAATTCCCTTATTCCCTCTGATACCCTCACTGTTACAAAAGTCAGTTTGTAAGTATATTATAGCTGGCATTTCCCAGCCTGAGGGCAATGTTGCAAGAGACGATGGGACATGTAATCCATAACATCTGGAGGTATTAGATTGAGAAACACTGGACTACTGTAAATCCTGGGAGTGAGAAGATGAAATGAAGGCAAAATTAATGTTTAATTAATTTTAGTGTGGGCTCTGTGCAGAAGAAATTGCATTGCCTTCAAACTTCACATTAACTGGACATTGGCAAGACTTCTAAGGCAGCCAATTGTATTGCAGGTATTATGTTGAATTCAGCAAAATAAACCTTTTCCCCGAGAAGTTGATTGAATGTGCATGATTGTATTAAGAAAATAAAAAGATATCCTGAAAGTGGGAAACATTTTTAACATGGATTGAAAGAAAAAAAATGCAAATCTATAAATAGTAGAATGAAATAAAAGCCTTTGAAAACAATGTGTAACAATATAAAAGCTGGGTGAAAGCTGGCTGTTGGGCTATATCAGAAATAAAAAACTCCAAGTCTTGTTCCTCCTTTTTCTTGGACAAAACCCAGCACTTTCTCTTTGATCTTCTTTCTGCAGGTCTTTTTGAACAGAGGGTTGAACAGTATTTGGAAGAACTTCCAGACACTGAACAAAGTGGAGTAAATAAATTTCTACGAGGCCTTGGTAAGAAATTTGGCTTTGAAATATCTGTATTTCAGAGATTAGGCTTGTAATGCATATGGCACTAGGAGGCAAAAGCCCTGATATAAAGACTGTTCTGCTTTAGAGGCTTCCTTGGTGTACCACATTGGTGGGTTTAAAAGAAAAGCTCTTAATTAAGAACAAATTATATAATCTAAATTATACAGACAAGAATCCGTAAATTGGAGTATCTACTTTTTACTAACCAGCTAGATTCTGAGTGCCAATTGGGAACTGTAGTGTTTGATTTTAAATGTATATAATAACTGGGAGGCTTTTCAATTTTTGTCGTTGCAGGAAATAAAATGAAGTTTCTTCATAAGAAGAATTAATTCCTTTCCAGTGAGATGTGGATCAAAAGACTATTTATGACACTGGGCACAGAACACCACCTGCAGCTTTTCCGATGCTAGTGCTGGAGGGCACAGAATGAGCTGCTCACATGTTTAAGTGACTGCAAATTGAATTTTAACAGTGTGCCAGCAAAAATAATGTATTTGGTAGAGATTTGTAAATAGTATGCTGTGCTGTAAGCTTTAACAATGATTTTTGTAATGAGCACAGACAACTGTGGTAATGTTTGTATATTCCTGAAAAACAACAGGTGCATTTTTTCTTAATTAGGGACTGGGTTATGCTTAGTGCAAACTGAATGGTGAATTATGTGCAGCTGACTGTCTCAGCAGAACCACTGACTCTGAAGGATGTTTGTTAGGGCTGTGCTATGGAAGTAAACGAACACCAGTGGGTGAATTCAGGGGTGGGAGAATGGAAAGAGGACTGATTTTTATATGACAGAGTTTATATTTTTCTTCAGCTTTTCTTCTAATTCATTTTTTCATCAAAAATATCCTTTTGTTCTGCAATAAGGTACTTGACTCACAATCCCAAACAATCTGTTTTATTTTGAATGATGGTCAGTAAATTGCAAAGAATTCTGCACTATAATTGCTAAACATGAAGAAATCTCTGGCCTTTCAACACCTTGGCAGCAAATGGCTAGATACATTGCATCCTTTTCTAGTGTATGTTTTATTTCTAATAAATTGTGTAAATACTTGTGTCAGACTTCCATAATCAGAAAACTTCTCAAATTCTGGCTATTTAAATAATGTGCTTCTAAAATGTATTCACTAAGTCAGTAAATAGATTTACTTAGACTAAAACTCCAGGTTACTAAAGGATTATTTTGTTTAACTTCATGGACTTTTTATTGTTTAGATATATGCAAGTTTGCACTGTAAATCAAGTTTGGACTATAAAGCCGCACAGAGTTGCTTTGACAGTAAGATCAGCAGTATATAAAGTTAATAAATACATACCTAACAACCTACACCCCTGTCCTATACCTCAAGCAAATCCTGCTGAACTCAAAAAGCCTTTGCTTTGAATTATCCATATTCTGAAAATATTATAATTTGCTCTCTATGTCATGGCAAAATAACACAAACAATAGGTTATGCAAGTTGCTCCTATGAATCACAAGCATATTTCCACTTGTAAAATGAAATTTGCTACTATTGCTGCTCCTGCCACAAGCCGTTCTCAGGAGCTGCAAAATGTAATGCAAAATGGATCCTATCTCAGAAGAGTAACATTCTGGATCACATCATGGTCCTATTTCCAGTGGATTCTAGCCAGAGAAATTGCATAATACATGGATGTATAGTAAAATCATAATATACCAAACTATTAGGGAAGAGAGAATGCCTGCAACACCCATATCTCTGTTAAATCTAAATTTACATCACTGGCATCTTTATTCACAATATTTATAAATTGCCGCAATCACAAAAACTATGTCTTAGAATACTACAAGGAAATAAGAATGTAACCAGCCTCAACAATAAAAACAATAAATATCAAGACTAAATCAGATTGCTATCCACACTCACCCTGTAAGGTCTTCAGAAATTCAGAGAGAGTCAGGGTCAAAGATGTATCCAGAAGCAGCAACTTCTGCAATGCAGGGTTCTCTATAAAGAAAGCTGAGTCTAACCATTTTTCATGCAGTGTTCAAACTGGGTGATGGGTAGAGTCCCACTTGATAAAGTAGTTCCTGATATATACCAGCGGCATGCCATTTATAAGCTTTATAAATAATGGCCAGCACCAGAAGCCAACCAGTAGACAAAAATTGCATTCCTCCACTAATAATATGCTACATTTGCACCAGCTGAATAGTCTTCTATCACTAAGATATTAAAACCGTGTCAGTTTATCTTATCTGAATAATTTTGTGATACAAATGATATAAATGTGAGAAATAAATGCTTATTGTAGATCAGGATCCAGTATCAACCGTGAGCTTAGATGGCTTTAGGAAACAAAATCCTAAGACCTGCTCTAGTTAAAATGCATTCTATATTTTCAAATGAGGTATAATATCCTCTAAAACACAGGTGTCAAACTTGCTGTGTCATGTGATGTGTTGTGACATATTGTGACTTTTTTTTGCATTACTGGAGCTGAGGTGAGCGGCCTCCATATGATATAACCAGCTCATGGGCTGGTCGTTTGACACCCGTGCTCTAAAGCAGTGGTTCTCAACCTGTGGGTCGGGACCCCATTTGGGGTCGATCGACCATTTCATGGGGGTTGCCAAGCAAGGCTGTCCGCCATTTTTTTTGTCCGCCATTTTTTTCCCCTTTTCCGGCAGGTGCCTTACCTCCCTTGAGCTGGGCCAGCTGGTGGTCAGCCTGCTCTGTCTCTGCCGCTTGCCAGCTACGCCTCGGCCGGCGCAGGGGGCGGAACCACGCATGCACGGTGCTCCCGGGCAGGGAAAGTCCTCGACTTACGACCGGTTGGGTAGTCCTCAACTTACGACTGGTTTAGTCCTCGACTTACGACCGGTTTAGTCCTCGACTTACGACCGGTTGGGGTTGCGGCATTAAAAAGGTTGAGAACCACTGCTCTAAAGCAAAACAATGCCCTAAAAAGGGCAGTATTATTACCAGTCTTTGTTGGTCTTGACATATATCTACATTCTTCTATGTTCCTTTTAAACATGTCTTAAATACACATCTCTGGAATCCAGCAAAGACAGTTCCACTTTGTTAAATCAGTGGCTGAAGTTCTATACTTTTGAAAACTAAATATGTGGGAGAGGGAGGAGAGAAGGCTATTGGAACTACATACGAATGCAGCATGAATCTTCTGAACCCCAGCAATTTGATAATTCTGTTTACTTACAAGACTTGGCACAGATAAGCTCCCTTGGTGATGCCACTATCAGCGTTCCGATAGAGTGCATATTTAAATTGGAATAGTCTTTTAGGCAAATGTTTATATTTACTTTGTCATGTGATAAGTCAACTCTCCCTGTTTAGAACAGTAAAGCTAGCCTTTGAGTTTGCTAAACTTGCACAAGAGCAACAGCCAAGGCCAGATATCCCCATTTACATATCCATTTCATCAGAAGCAAGTTCTACTGTGCTTTTGAGGAGTTGTAACCTCAACAATGTTTGATCTAATGCTAGGCAGAAACCTAGCAAGTGTAGACTGTTGCTTGTTTTCTCTCTAATGCTCAATGCCTCTAGTTCTGCTTCTTTAAGGGTTCAGCACTATGTAAGAAAAACAAATGTACAAATAATTCAAATTGTATTTTGGCAACAGGGAAATTCGGAGAGTTGAAGCCCATGCATTTTAAAATTGTCAAGATTTAGAAACAATTCTGTAGAGAAATGCGAATCATATTAAAGTCCTCTACAGCAGGGGTCCTCACCCTTGG
This sequence comes from Protobothrops mucrosquamatus, assembly GCF_001527695.2. Lineage (NCBI taxonomy): Eukaryota > Metazoa > Chordata > Lepidosauria > Squamata > Viperidae > Protobothrops > Protobothrops mucrosquamatus. The sequence continues at coordinate 11,463 of NW_015386327.1, read as the reverse complement.
CAACTTTAAGACTTGTGGACTTCAACTCCCAGAATTCCTCAGCCAGCTTTATTTTTCTGGGAGTCGAAGTCCACAAGTCTTAAAGTTGCCAAGGTTGAGGACCCCTGCTCTACAGGAAGGATGGGAGCACTGTCAAAACCTGCTCTGAATTTTGCTCTTTGATTGGTCTCTGCAAGCTCCAATGAGTTAACGTTAACTAGTACTTGCCATATGTATTTACCTGCACAATAATCAGCATGCGTATTTCTTGTCCAACTATATGTGCCATCAAGTCATTCTTCATTTACCAAGCAATGAAATAATTAATTTCATGTTCAGTTATGCAATTCATTTATGGGAGCCTGTCTTAACACAAGAACCATATCCCCTGCCTGCAAGTAGCATTAATCTCACACACATGGACAGAAGCAGAAATGGGGCATAGCGAGAACTCAGTTGATTTAAATTCTTGTATTTTTGCTGTTTTACACTCTTTTGAAGAAAATGATTTAATTTTGATATAAAAATCCACACAACAGGCAGGATTAGAAGCTTTGTTTAATGCAGAATTGCTGTCTCTTAAGAGAAATCGGACTATGGATGAAGTCTTTCTGAGGAATCCACATTCCTGTCCTCTTAAAGGCTGCATCAGGGCCAGAAATTCAGTACTCCCCGTTATGGAAGAGTAATAAGGGTTACATTGGGGTAGGACTCTCCAAACTTGGCAACTTTTAAGACTTGTAGACTTCAACTCCCAGAATTCCTCAGCCAGCCATGCTGGTTGGGGAATTCTGGGAGTTGAAGTCCACATGTCTTAAAAGTTGCCAAGTTTGGAGAGCCCTGCATTAGGGGCTATACCTGTGAAATGTCCGCCTGCGGCGGATTACTTTAGGGAGGCAGCCTTTGAGGAGCGGATCGCATTTCTTGGGTTGAGACAAAAACAAGACAGAGCTTTTACAGAGCATATTCCTTGAAGCGCTTATTTATAAATGAAACAAATTAAAATCACGCCCAATGCTAACTTTTAGCCTCGTTTTTTAAATTTAACAAGAGTTTTCTTCCGTCCACCGTTAGTGTTTTATTTAGGCAGCCAACAACCAAAACCCACCATGAAAACCTATTTCGAACAATCCAGGTAGGAAAACGGGATAGGGTTATTAGTAAGCGAAACGAAAGAAAAGAAATTTTCTAACACAGTCCTATTCTTTCAAATTTCTACCAAAATCTAAAGAAGCCCCACGTCGGAGATATCGGAAACGGGAGCATTTGAGAGAGAGAGAGAGAGAGGCCCCACTTCGGAGATATCGGAAGCGGAAACGGGAGCATTTGAGAGAGAGAGAGAGAGAGAGGTCTCTCTACTTTCCGTACGTTTCTCACGAGATCGCGAGAAAAGAACTTTTCCGGGAGGGGACGCGAAATCTCGCGAGACGTTGCTTCCAACTTCTTTCGTTCTTTTTGTCGCCGATCAAGCAAGATGGTAGGTCGGGAGCAACGTGGTTAGTCTCGGGCTCGGGGGCTTCTGGCCCCTTTTGGGGATGGGGGGGGGGGAGAGAGAGGCCGCGCCGGTTTCTCTTGCTGCTCTTGCCGGGGCTGCCCAGCCTTTGGCTGTATGTCTCTCCATATTCCGAGGAGAGGTTGCCCCGAGGGCGGGAGACGCCTCTGCTAGCTTCCCCGGGGGAGGGCTGTGCTCCAGGGACTGTTTGAAGCGGTATTTAAGGCACCAGGCTGGAAACCAGAAGATTATGGTTTGTTTATTTATGATTTATTTATTAATTGATTGATTAGCCCTGATACGATATGCATTGAAAGATTTTATACCCTTTCACCAAAGCAGTCAAAATAAATACCTAATACCCCACCTCTTGTCCCAAAGGTGCTTTTTCAAGAGGCAACTGCACTCTCTTGTTTTTCTTTGAAGACGTTTCGCTTCTCATTGAAGAAGCTTTTTCAGCTCTGAAAAACAAAGTCTAGTGGCCGCTTGAAAAAAGCACCTTTGGGACAATCATGAGAATCTCCATAGACCAGGGGTAGGCAACCTTGGCTCTTTTATGACTCGTGGACTTCAACTCCCAGAATTCCTGAGCCAGCATAGCTGGCTCAGGAATTCTGGGAGTTGAAGTCCACGAGTCATAAAAGAGCCAAGGTTGCCTACCCCTGCCATAGACATTTACCCCACCTCTTAAATCTCCTCCTCGCCTTTGCTTTTCATTCATCAGTAATTAAAATAGGTAAAACTTTTTTGTTAGGACTGTTATTTTTTGTTATTTTTCAGATGGAAAGATGGAATTGATTTCGACATAGATTTTCGGAGAAGGATGGGAGGACGTCCACCCGGCCTAGTTTTAATTTTGTTGGGTTTGGGCTTAATTATTTGTTGGGTTTGATTGAAGCCTACTCTTCCCTGAAAGAAAGTGATCTGAGACTCTGCCACCACTAAAACAACTTCTCTCTGGTTTTTCCTCTATACATCTTTTAAAAAAAACAAAACCTAAATCAGTGAAGTAGACAAAATGCAAAAAAAGAAAAGTTTCTTTGTATAAAGTAGAGATTATAGAAAACCTGCAGAGATGGGTGAAGTAAAGGAAAAAAATAGAGTGCCTTTATTATAATCAAATTTGTTGTTATATTTTTAGCCTTCCAGACTGAGGAAGACAAGGAAACTAAGGGGGCATGTCAGTCATGGCCATGGACGTATTGGTAAGCATTAGTGATACAAAGCTTTTGAAAATATGGATTTTTTCCCTCAAGCTATGAAATTAGAAATCCTGGAAACACACACACACACACACTTTCATATGTTTTTTCTATTACTTTAGCTAAACAATGGATAGTAATAGTTCATAGTATGGGAAAATGATGGAATTTACTGAGGTGAGGTGCCATATGGTTGTGATTAAATTTCTGACAAGTATCAAAGGCCCTATTAGGTATCACTATCATCCAGAAACGTTGGGCTGGAGAGCACTCAAAGTATAGATCATTGTAGCGCCTTGATTTCTTACTTAGAAAAAGCAGATTTGCACCGTATTTTGCTTCTGATGAGGTAGAATATTTCGTTTGTGTTCAGAATGTATTGTCTTAAAAGTTGTGACCTTTTAAATTATTGAGATGAATGTTCTGGCTTTTATCTTATAATACTTTTATTGTAGTAGCAGCATCTGATTTTGTCCATAATAACAATTTAGTGGAGAGACATTTTTAATCATGAAGGTATTTACTCAGAAGTCAAGTAATAACTCTTAATAGATGACATCAGAAGATTCTTTTGGATTGCAACCCTGAAAATGCTGTGCAGATTAATGCAATTAATGCAGTATAATTAGGTAAATTTGCTACTACAGTTTTATATAAACATAAAGAAAACACCAGATATACTTGCTTTTAGTATATGAAAATTAGAATAGAGGTTACCAAAAAGCAAAGAATAATTAACAGTTAAGCTTCTCTTAGTGAAGATGGCTATATCATATAGATCAGAATCGAGAAATCTGACATCTTCTAGATGCTGTTGAATTGGTAAAATTCAGCATTGCCTATGCTGACCACACTAACTTCCAGAAGGCCACAAGCTGCCATCTTTGGCTGCCAAGATTCATGTTGGATTTGACTATTGATGTAGATTGGCTTGCATAATATCTTCATGTGACATATCTTGCATTTGTACTATCTTCTCTGAAGAAGGGGTAATAATCTCAAAGGCAAGACAAAAACAGTTTTGTCTAGATACTCCAAGTCTTCACATCTGTGACAGTGATTGCTATCTGTGCAGATTCAAAGTATCTACATGGTTTATTAGAATGAAATTTAAAGGGTAGTTATTCAGTCTAGAATGCTACTTAATTTGTTAAATTTAGC
>NW_015386327.1:5673-7529 GCF_001527695.2 Protobothrops mucrosquamatus | reverse complement strand
ATTCAGTCTAGAATGCTACTTAATTTGTTAAATTTAGCCTTCTTTTAATGTAGTGGTGTTCAACCTTGGCAACTTTAAGACTTGTAGACTTCAACTTCCAGAATTCCCCAGCCAGCATGGGAATTGAAGTCCACAAGTCTTAAAAATTGCCAAGGTTGAACACCACTACATTAAAAGAAGGCTAAATTTAACAAATTAAGTAGCATTCTAGACTGAATAACTTTCTAGACTAAATTCCAAATAATAGCTTTTGTTTTTTACCATAGGTAAACACAGGAAACATCCTGGAGGCCGTGGAAATGCTGGTGGTATGCACCACCATAGGATTAACTTTGACAAATAGTAAGCTACTTTTCCTTTTTCTCTCACAACTGCCTTCTGTATTTCAGTTTTATGTAATATAAAGAGCAGACCTATGTTATGAACCAAAATCAATGTACCCTGGATACATTTTGTTACCTATTTACTGAAACAAAGCTGTATACAGTTCTATGATATTTGCCCACTATTTGAGTTTTCTGACCAGGTGATGGAAATTGCCCAGCTCAACACATCTAAATGTCGGGGGAAACTGTTTTAATAAAATGTTTAGGATTGCAATTGTCATTTCTAAATCATTATCAGAAGTGACTTACAAATAGCTGAGACTAGAGTCACATCTTGGTGCTGCCAGTGATCATGGTGTGCTATTGTACTCAGAGAGTAACAACTGACCTTTATTCACTGACTGTCTCTTTCCCAACACAGTCAGCCACCAGGTTAGTAACAGAAACTCTAAATGATTAAGAAATTATGTTTTCTAAAACGAAATGATGTAACTAGCCACCATTCTTCCCTGTTAACAAAAACACTTTTATACCTGGCCATTGATGGATCCTGGTGTTTCTGCTTGAAAGTAGAAATAGCATAGGGAGAGAGTAGATGGAGGGGAATAGCATTGAGTACAGGAAATAAGTTTGTAATAACCATATTAATATAATTAGATTTTATGTGTTGAAGATCTAGAAGTCTGCGGAGATTCTTAGTCATCCAGGATGTCCCAAAGGTGCTTTTTCACAAGGCAATTGGACTTTCTTTTTTCTCTTTGAATATGTTTCGCTTCTCATCCAAGAAGCTTCTTCAGCTCTGACTGGATGGTGGGGAATGGAAGGATTTATACTCCTTGTAGACAGCTAATCATTTGCATTCTTTTAGAGAGTCCTTGATGCCATCTGGAGGCTTATCTGTGTCATGAGGGTCACCTGAATAGTGCAAATGGGCGTGGAGACTTCTTGGAACTGTTGAAAGGACTATGTTGTAAACTGAATATCTCCCCCGTTGAGAGAGGGTTGTTCACAATATGACATCATCTATCTTCAGTGTATAACACAGTCCTTTCAGCAGTTCCAAGAAGGTTCCACTCCCATTTGCATACGTCCAGGTGGCATCAAGGACTCTCTAAAAGAATGCAAATGACCAGCTGTCTGGAAGTATAAATCCTTCCATTCCCCACCATCCAATCAAATCTGAAGAAGGTTCTTGGATGAGAAGCGAAACATCTTCAAAGAAGAAAAAAGAAAATCCAGTTGCCTCGTGAAAAAGCACCATTGGGAAGATCTTAGAAGCTTGAACTGAAGACAAAAGGCATTCCTTCTACAAAGTATAGAATACCCTGTGGCAGTGATGGCGAACCTTTTAGAGACCGAGTGCCCAAACTGCAACCCAAAACCCACTTATGCATCGTCGGGTGCCGGGTGGTCGTGGCCCATTGGGTGGGTGTGGCCCATTGGGTGGGCGTGGTTGCGGTGGTAATGGCAGACTGGGTGGGACTAAAAAGTTCAATCAATCAATTCCAACTTTGCAAGATCTTTTTTTTT
>NW_015386327.1:0-2104 GCF_001527695.2 Protobothrops mucrosquamatus | reverse complement strand
TCGCTCTCCCGAGATAAAGGGAGAGCTTTTGGGACTCTACTCCTATCCAGGAGTACTCACCTCGACCCCTTCTCCCGGGGCACAAGGTTCCAAGCCGCTGAACAGCTGCTGACCGCTGTTCATGCTGGCTCTGACGCCTTCCCAAGCGGACGGCTCCGAAAAGAGCCGCCATCGGCGCGCCGTCCCACCGGAAGTCCGTGGAAGACTATTCCATGGTCATAAGTATATGCCGAGGTGCACAGAATGCTGTTACCTTCCCACTGAAGTGATGCCTATTTATCTACATGCATTTGCTTGCTTTCAAACTGCTAGATGGGTAGGAGCTGTGGCAAGGACGGGAGCTGACCCTGTCACACTGTCCTTTGGTCTCAGACTGCAAAGCTTCCAGTAAATTTTATACACAAGCTAAAGAGTAAATGCAAAAAGGCATCAATTATTAGAATTGATATACAATATTTTAAAAATACTTGCCCATTGATTTTATTGACACTATGAGTAATGACTTCAAGGGACTACATGTTATTAATTTTAAGCTTGTGTTTTGATATTTTGCAGGGGTATTACAAAGTCCTGGGCAAAGGAAAGCTGCCCAAGCAGCCTGTCATTGTGAAAGCAAAATTCTTCAGCCGAAGAGCCGAAGAAAAAATAAAGGAAGTTGGAGGAGCCTGTGTCCTAGTGGCATAAATGTTGATATATGTATGCAGACTAAATGACAGGCATGAATAAACTATTTCAGATGTTGGAGTGACTTTTCATCAGAATATTCTCGCAATTACATTCAATATTAGAAAGTTGATTTCTGAGAGGAATTGTAGAACTGGAAAATAACATTTAGGCCACCAATCCAATTTCCAGGTTTGAGTTCCTCTCATTCAGGAATTAGGAAATCATCTCCTCCCCAGTTAGTTGATTCCACTATCAGTTAGTTGATTCCACTATCAAAATTATGTTTATAGTAGTTTTTTTTCCAGTGCTTAAAAGTTTTTTTCAGTGCTTAAAGCAGAATGTTCCATTTTCCTTGTTCCTTATCTTGCATTGTGGGATAATAGAAAATTGCCCAGCCACATGTATGATATTGTCCCTTGTACTTGAATGTTGTATTTGCATCACAACAATCTTAATAAAAATAGACAATTCCCACAGTCTTATAACAGTGGGAATAATACTCTCTATTATCCTTTGCTATTTTATTCTGAATTGTGGCACTGAGGGACATCCCAACTTATCTTAAATCCTACGCTGACAGTGCTGGGTAGGATTAAATCTATCCCAGAGGAAAAAGAAGCTGAAAAATAAGTATTATGAATGCAAAATTACAGCCAAGGCACGTCAAATGTCTTGACAATGGTCCAGCTGTAGCCACCGCTGCCTGCCTAGTTAATGGGGAGGAGCCTAGTGATGTATTCAAGAAGGAACTCTCCACTCGGAGTGGGCAGACATTTTCTTTCCAGGTGCTGCCTGGGAAAGAGGGTTAAAATGACACTACCTTCCTTAATTGGAGAGTTTGTCCCATAAAATGGAACAAAGCAAGAAAGGAGTCAAGCCCAGGAGATGACAGAGAAGTGGGAAAGAATACAAAGGCAACATCTCAGCAGCAGTCTTTCTACAGCAAAAGAAAAGTGCAAGACTAGCTGAAGGAGTTTTGGGAAGAGCAAGAGTCTCACCAGCCTGCAAGCCCAGTGTGCAACGGTTCAGAGGCAGAATTCATAAATCTGTTCCACAAACAGATCGGGGAGGGAGAAAAAAATTATTCACAAGTCCAGAAGAGCAAAAAATCATTTTCACATTCGAACGGACTGGGATTGGCTATTGCAAGAACTGAAGACTTGGAAATAGGAAGAAAAGGAAAAACCGAAAGAGTTAAGATAGGACTGATACAGAACGTAAATGGTTGTAAATTTATAGTAACAGGAAGACTAGATAAAGACAAGAAAATAGAAACAATTACTGTTGAAAGGAACAGGAATTTGTTATAACAAAAGTTTTGTGAGAAAATTCAAATGTACTGATTAAGAAAAAACAAACCCTAACACAGACTGTAATGATGTGTGGGACATTGGCACTTTGTGGCCAAAGGAGTTGCATACTATTTAAAAAAATATGA
>NW_015386326.1:181124-183537 GCF_001527695.2 Protobothrops mucrosquamatus | reverse complement strand
AGCATGTGTGATCAGTAGTCAGGTGTCCAAGGCACAAAAACAAAATAGAAGGAGCAGAAGACTCTGGAGCAGGGGGCAAAAACGCCATACCTAGGGCTGATTGATAATGGTTGATAAGCATTTGGGGTCAGTTGGCACATCTGGAATGTTGAGAGCTTATTCTGTGTGCTTATGCAAAATAGCTGCTAAGGGGAGCCTAGCCAGTCACAAACATCTGTTTCCCCAAAGGACATAGATGAGTTTATTCTCTGCCATTCACTTTTCCAAAACTTCACAGAAGATTTTCCATCTTCCCAGCTTGTGTCCATTTTTCTGGACAGGTGGATGCCCTTCCCCAATAGAATGGCAACTAATCATCAGGTGCCTTTCTGAAAAAAATGCTTTTGGACTCAGAGGCATTCTGGGCCAGAAAGTAGATACTAGACACTAGAGAAGGGGTGTCCAACCGTGGCCACTTTAGGACTTGTGGACTTCAACTCCCAGAATTCCTCGGCCAGCATGAAATCCACAAATCTTAAGGTGGCCAAATGTTGCTCCAGAGCCTTATGGCACATTTTTCCTTATTACATGGCAGAACGTCTAGTTTAACGAAGAGAAGGACAAGGGGGGACATGATAGCAGTGTTCCAATATCTCAGGGGCTGCCACAAAGAAGAGGGAGTCAAGCTGTCCTCCAAAGCGCCTGAAGGCAGGACAAGAAGCAATGGGTGGAAACTCATCAAGGAGAGAAGCAACCTAGAACTAAGGAGAAACTTCCTGACAGTTAGAACAATTAACCAGTGGAACAACCTGCCTCCAGAAGTGGTGAATGCTCCAACACTGGAAGTCTTTAAGAAGAGACTGGACAGCCATTTGTCTGAAATGGTATAGGGTTTCCTGCCTGAGCAGGGGGTTGGACTAGTTGACCTCCAAGATCCCTTCCAACTTTATTATTATTATTATTAAACAACAGTGGCTGGGATGGTGGTGGAAGTGTAGAAGATCATCAAGGGCTTTGAAAGTAAAGACAACTGTTTGCAATAGTTTCCAGGGGTAGAAAGAAATCAGTCAAAAGGTTTAAGAGGGGACACTGTGCTCAAGGAATGGAAAATGTGAATTATCCTAGCTATAAAGCCCTGGAAAAAAAAGCGGGGGTATTTAGGAGATCTTGAAGGAGAAGATCAGATGGAGAAGACTGCAGGAATCTAGCAAGAAGTAACTAGGCCACAACTTCAATTTTCTTGACTGATGCTACAGGATGTATTCCCCTCCCCTGCTCCCAATGAGAAATTCAGGGAATTGCAAGTACAGCTATAATTTCTTTCTAAATATGCATGCAATAAATAAATGAAAGCAATACTTACAATCAGTAGGAACAACATTGGTACTTCCAGCTAAATCCATTTCAAGAATTCCTCATTTGTTTACCTAGTTCTGTGGCTTCGTTCACACAGCCCACCGAACTGGGTGAGTGGCTAACCTGCTGCCTGCATTTGCACGTGAACATTCTAGCTTGCTATGTGTGCTAAGGGTGTATGCTACACAAATAGCATAAATCCAGAAAATGGGATAATTTGGCAACTAGGTTAAATTTGTCATATGCCCCTAAATTTAGCCAAGAAAAAACAGGCATAATGTTTTCTTGCTGGTTTATAGGAGCTGTTTTCCAAAGGGGTATGTACTGTATGTGTGTGAGAGAGACAGAGTTTCTCACTTAACATATTTCTGTAAGATTCGGGAAATATCAGAGATTATTCTGGGCATCAGCTATATAATCTTTACCCATCAGCCTTCTACTCCCATTCCTGAGGCTGATCCATCAATACCAAATGCGCTCCAACTGACCCAGTGTTGCCTTTTTACTTACTTAAAGCACATCAGTGTAACTGTCACCAATATCGTCTATACTACACTACAAGAAGTGAGCAAGTTATGATCATTTGTTTAATAACGGTTCAGAGTTATGATGCAGCTGAAAAGACTGACCTGTGTTCTTGAAGACAGATGACACTAAACTGGCAGGAAAAGCCAATACACCAAAAGATAGGCTCAAAATCCAGATGGATCTTGATAGACTTGAACACTGGGCCCTATCCAACAAAGTGAAATTCAGTATGGAGAAAAGTGAAGTTTTACACGTAGGCGAGAAAAACCAAATGTGCAGATCCAGATTAGTTGAAACCTGGCTCAATAGCAATCACAGTGAGGCATCTTGGAGTCCTAGTGGACAATCACTTAAATATGAGTCAGCAGAATGTGGCAGCAGCCCCAAAAAAACCCAATAGAATCCTAGGTTGTATTAACAGAAGTCTAGAATTAAGATCATGTGAAGTACTACCGTAGTACCGCTTTATAAAGCCTTAGTAAGACCATACTTAGAATACTGCATCCAGTTTTGGTCACCATATTATAAAAAAGATGTTGAGACTCTGGAA
>NW_015386326.1:177181-178944 GCF_001527695.2 Protobothrops mucrosquamatus | reverse complement strand
CTTTACCTTTGCTTGCAGACAACCCTGGCACTGCAATTAATCTAATGAAATCCCTCGTGTAGTTTTTGGCGACTGCCCACTTCTGCTGTGTGGTGGAAATGTCGAGCCAGTGAATGTCAGGATGGGAGGAACAGACTCCAATTCCCTTCAGAATAGAGACGCCTTGAGTTTGTGAACCTCATGATGCAGGAGTGGTTCCTTCTCTGACTGTAAATGGAATTGGATTCCTGTGTTCAGAGATGGTTCACAAATCAGAGGTTTCCCCTGGACTCACACAACTCCTGCGTGGCAGCTGTGGCCAGGAGAACCTTGGCACACCTATACGTAATTGGTGTGCCAATCACAATATTCCTGGACTAGCAGGATCTGTCTACCATCACTCATGCTTTAACCTCCTCCTACATGGATTATCATACGATGCTGCCCCTTGAATTGATTCCCTCTAAGAGCATCAACAACTACCGAAGGGTTGAAATGTCCTGGCCATATTGTGTTGGGAAAAGAGAGGAAACACCACTTTGAAACTGGAACCGATAAAGTCACCTACTTCCACATGGGGTGGAGAAGAGTTGAAGGCCAGATCTTAAGAGCAAGGCTTTAAAAGAAAAACAGTTACTACAATTTAAGAACATCTGCTCTCTCCCATCTTCAGTCAAGCTTTGAGTCTTCTTTAAATGGAATTCAGTTTACAACTGACGTTTGTTTAATAATTACAGGAAATTACCTGTAGAATTCCTGTGATTATTATACAACCTTCAGATGTAAATGGTTCTTGCTCTGCCAGGGCCCTTTTAAACAATTTATTGCCTCTTTTTATCATATCTTAAATGTCTAGCCTATAGTTTGCGACTGGGAAAAGCCAAAAGATGATTTATTTAATAACCAGGTGATTCGAGTATAAGAATTAATTTTAACAGCCATTGGGAGTAGAGTTAGGTGAGCAAAAGCAAGATAAGACATTTGGGGGGGGCATAAGGTAGCCCAGTGGGGAGAAATGATGAGGGGGGGGCATTGTCTCTATTTTTGATGCGAGGGAAATGGCACCAGTTATGTAATCGGTGCGATGACATTGTGATGGACACAATACCTCTTGCCAATCCCAGCAAACACGCCTGGAGGGGAAGTTGAAAGAGAAATTAGGAATTGGGTTGGAGGGATCTTGGAGCGTGTGACTGCGTGGTGAGGTGGGGAGTAAAGGAAGAAGGTAATCTTCACCTTGTGGCGAGATGGATGGCAAACAAATTTAATAAATTAATAAACAAAGAAATAATCCTAAAATAAAACTAAACAATTTTGTCCTCAACTTACATCCATTCCTTTAGCAAGCGTTCAAAGTTACAAGATCACTGAAAAAATAACTTATGACCGATCTTCTCACGTAAAGCCAACCGAGTGCCAGGCTGCATTAACAGAGGGATAGAATCAAGATCACGTGAAGTGTTAATACCACTTTACAATGCCTTGGTAAGGCCACACTTGGAATACTGCATCCAGTTTTGGTCACCACGATGTAAAAAAGATGTTGAGACTCTAGAAAGAGTGCAGAGAAGAGCAACAAAGATGATTGACGTGATGGCCCGTTGCCTGGAGGCCGTACGGGTCTGGATGGGGAAGAACAGACTCAGGCTCAACCCTTCCAAGACCGAGTGGCTGTGGTTTCCGGCGCCTCGGCATAGTCAGCTGATGCCATCGCTGACTATAGGGGGCGAAACTTTGGCCCCCTCAGAGAGGGCGCGCAACTTGGGAGTCCTCCTGGATTCACG
>NW_015386326.1:173080-174963 GCF_001527695.2 Protobothrops mucrosquamatus | reverse complement strand
TGAAGTCAATGACAGAAGCCAGATTTGTGTCTCGTTTAACAACTGCAATGATTGTCTTAACAACAGTGGCAAATAATTGTCTTGCTTAGCAGTGGAAATTCTGGTCTCAATTGTGGCTGCACAGTAAGTCGAGAACCATCTATACTAGGGGTAGGCAACCTCGGCTCTTTTATGACTCATGGACTTCAACTCCCAGAAGTCCTGAGTCAGCTATGCTGACTCAGGAATTCTGGGAGTTGAAGTCCATGAGTCATAAAAGAGCCGAGGTTGCCTACCCCTGATCTATACTTAAAGAAGTTTGGCAGTTGAGTTCACACAATATGCTTACCTGGTCCCTGAACTAAAAACCGTTCTCTGGTTAAGGTTAATCCAACAGACTGGATTCTCACCATGTGCCCTCATCAAGTTAAAAGCTGACCAAACACAATTGTGCAAATGCAGCCACTAGGTTTGAAACTGACCCAGCGAAGCACGTTGTGTGAAAACAGATTTTAGCATCACCATTTGCCAGATCAAATGTGTCCCAGCAGTCAGAATTATCCCTGGGATTTTATCGCCATCTTATGCAAGGTGTTTCTCATTTGCCTCATCAGCTTGCCTGTCTGTGAAATGGGTTTAGCCGGATCAGAGAACTGAAAAGTTCTGAGGCTTAGCATTCCCTCAGGCTTGGTTCTTGCTCTTTCATCTCACAGCTTGAATGGGTGAAATGGGTCCATTATGGCTTCATTCCCAGCAGTAGTCATTGTCCAAGGGGCCACCGTCAGGCCAAGGAGGTAGGTCCAAGGGCACCCCTGACATTTTCAATTTCAAAATTCCTGAGATGCCCAGCTGCTCTTAAAGATTAGCGGACCCTTTTCGTTCGTTCGTTCGTTCATTCAATCAATCAATCAATCAATCAATCAATCAATTTCTAAAATCAACGGCTCTGGACAGCTTACCATTCCAAATTTGTTCTTGGACGTTTCCCTTTAGCCAATGAGACAGGGGTCAAAAAAGTAAAGATGGCAGCCCTAATGGAAGAACAGCATCTAAAAAATATTAATTTATTAATTTATTATTATTTATTATTATTTATTCAATTTTTTAATGCCACCCATCTCCCCTACAAGGTGACTCTAGGCCAGGGGTCTTCAAACTTGGCCCTTTTATACTTGCGGACTTCAACTCCCAGAATTCCTCAGCCAGCATGGGGGAACTATGGCCCCCCTCATGACTTGTGGACTTCAACTCCCAGAATTCCTCAGCCAGCATGGGGGAACTATGGTCCCCTCATGACTTGTGGACTTCAACTCCCAGAATTCCTCAGCCAGCATGGGGGAACTACGGCCCCCTCATGACTTGTGGACTTCAACTCGCAGAATTCCTCAGCCAGCGTGCCTGGCTGAGGAATTCTGGGAGTTGAAGTCCACAAGTCATAAAAAAGCCAAGTTTGAAGACCCCTTGCTCTAGGCAGTTCACAAGTGATAATTCAAATAAAAAATAATTAGAATATAAAACATTAAAACTACACAGATTAAAAGAAGATGATTCAGAACTGTACTCTTGCCCTACCACAACTGCCATCTTGTCTTTTTGGACCACCCTCTGAGGGAGCTTTGCCCAAATCTTGCCTTCCCTTCTCTACTTTGACTCTGTTTTGTTGGCAGGGCCTTCGGTGGCGGGTGACGGAAACCCGCGAACAGAACAGTCAGCCGGGCTGCTTCTCGTCTCTCCCTCCCGAGTCTACATACTTCTTCATATGCCCATATGGAGTCGGCCGGCTATGGAATGTTAAGAAGTATGTATCTTTGGGATAGATTGTGAGCGTGGAGCCTTCTCACCACTCGGACTCCGGGGACAGCAGGCGCTGGAGGAGGAAGGCAGCCAGCAGACAGATCCGCTTT
>NW_015386326.1:168998-172573 GCF_001527695.2 Protobothrops mucrosquamatus | reverse complement strand
GACCCCATGGACCACGTTCCTCCAGGCCTTCCTGTCCTCTACCATCTTCTGGAGTCCATTTAAGCTCACGCCTCCTGCTTCAGTGACTCCATCCAGCCACCTCATTCTCTGTCATCCCCTTCTTCTATTGCCCTCGATCTTTCCCAGCATTAGGCTCTTCTCCAGTGAGTCCTTCCTTCTCATTAGGTGGCCAAAGTACTTGAGTTTCAACTTCAGGATCTGGCCTTCTAAAGAGCAGTCAGGGTTGATCTCCTCTAGGACTGACCAGTTTGATCGCCTTGCAGTCCAGAGGACTGGCAGGAGTCTTCTCCAGCACCATAGTTCAAAGGCCTCAATTCTTTGGCGCTCAGCCTTTCTTATGGTCCAACTTTCGCAGCCATACATTGCAACTGGGAAAACCATGGCCTTGACTATACATACTTTTGTTGGCAGGGTGATGTCTCTGCTTTTTAGTATGCTGTCTAGATTTGCCATAGCTTTCCTCCCCAGGAGCAAGCGTCTTTTAATTTCTTGGCTGAAGTCCCCATCTATGGTGATCTTGGAGCCCAAAACCACAAGGTCAATGGTGAGCATGGAAGCTTCTTCACAAATTCTCAGAGTGGCTCAAAACATCTGTGCCACAACAACCACATTCACAGGTCTAAGACAAGAATTCTGTTGCACCTAATAATGGCTGAAGCAGCCATGGATAGACAAGGATAGACAAGGCCATTATCAGAACACAGTGTCAGTGCCCACCTAAGGGCATTCACGGAAGACAAGGTGTAAAAAAAATCGAGATGCTACTCCTGACAGCCCAATTAAAACCCTGCCCTTATATACATGCCCCATGAGAGGCGCTTCATTCAAATGTGAAGGTTGATTTCATTACTGTTTTTACTCCCCCTGGTAGACACCCCTGTACCCTCCTCCCCATATTTCAGGCCAAGAAGTCCATCTCTACCAAAGCACACCAGAAAGAGATGTAAAGTTTACACTTTCATACTTGGATTATTAGATTCTGCAGTAGTTGATCTTCATTCTTAGGGCTTTTTGATTTCTTTCTTCAAGGCTAGTACTTGAGTCTTCAACTTCTACTCCTGATTGCTGGTTGAGTTTCAAAGATCTGTGGGGCCCTGGGTAAAGCCCTGACATGAACAGAAGGAGGAAAGTGCCAGGTTCTTAATTGTCTTTAACAGCACTCATACAACCAACATGATGTTGTTCAGCCAGCTCACAGCTGACTGACAGGGAAAGTTCACATCTCTGGTTCTTGCTGTTCAGAATAGAGAATAACAGAGTTGGCAGGGGCCCAGTCTAGTCCAAGCCCCTTAAGAAGCAGGAGACCCATACTATTCTGGACAAATGTCTGTCCAATTTCTTCTTAGAAACCTACAGTGACAGTGATGGAGCACCAACAACTTCAAGAGGTAAGCTGTTCCACTGATTAATTGTTTTCACTGACAAGAAATTTTTTTCTTAATTCTAGGATGGGTCTCTCTTTGATAAGTTTCCATCTGTTACTTCTTGTCCTGCCCTCAGGTACTTTTGTACAATAGGTTGACCCCCTCTTCTCTACAACAGCTCCTCAGATATTGGATGACGTGGTGGGGAACCTATGGCACGGGTGCCAGAGGCGGCACTCAGAGCCCTCTCTGTGGGCACGCGCACCATCGCCCCAGTCCTAGGCCTTCAGCTGGGTTTTATAAAACCTTTTCGCTTTAGGCCTCCGCCGCCATGTGCAAAAAAAAAAAGGTTCAATCAATCAGTCAATTTCAACTTCTCGCAGGGGAAAAAAAAGATCTTGCAAAGTTGGAATTGATTGATTGAACTTTTTAGTCCCACACAGTCTATTGTTACCACCGCAGCCATGCCCACCCAATGGGCCACACCCACCTGGCACCCGACGATGCATAAGTGGGTTTTGGGTTGCAGTTTGGGCACTCGGTCTCTAAAAGGTTCACCATCACTGCCCTAGTTGTTCTCTTTGTTAGACTGGACATACCTCGTTCCCTCAATCATTTATTGTATGGTTTAGCCTCCAGTCTCCTAATCATCTTTGTTGTTCTTCTCTGCAGTCCTCCTTAGAATCTCAACATCTTTTTTTCTATCATGATGACCAGAACTGGATGCAGTTTGCTAAGTGTGATCTTACCAGTGCAGTACAAAGCAGTACTAACACTTACTTGATGCTATCCCTCTGTTAATGTAGCCTAGGACTGCATAAGCTTTTTTGGCAGCTGCAGCAAATGGCTGGCTCATATTTAAATATTTGTCCACTAGGACACGTAGATCCCTCTCACAATTATTGTTGTTGAGTCAAGTGATAGGTGATAGGTGTCAGGACCACTGAGGCAGGACAAGGACTCTGCAGCTTGGAGGGGGCCCAGATTCAGCGCTTCATAGCTTCTTTTGAAAATGGTTAAAGACAAATCAAGTTGTAACTTAGCAGGAGAGCCAGCTTCATGCAATACGCTAAGACAATTGTGAGATTGCTCCAACACCCTGAGCCAAGCCTTCCCACCCCTTTTTAGTTTAGACTCAGGATGTTGTGTGAATGCAGACGCTGGATGGCAGTATTGTTCCTTATTAAGCATATGAACTGCCTAAACTGCCTCAACTGAAAAGGTAAAAACATACGACACATGAAATATTCCTAACTCCTTATTCCACAGCTTGGCTTCATATATCACTATTCCCCTTTCCATGTTGATTGGATGGGCAAACTTTGAGGGGCCAGAGACCATCTTTAGCCGTGTTTAGCAGCTGATCACAGTGAACGTGACAGGGACACCTAGTCAACCAGGAAATTGTCATATGTGCAGAATAGGGACTAAATCCATGCTGGCTGGGGAATTCTGGGTATCGAAGTCCACCCATCTTCAAGTTGCCAAGGTTGACTACCCCTGGTCTAGATGCTTAGCATCTTCTTGATGTTTGATGAGCCTAGGGCTACTGTACCCGATCTGAGCTATACAAATCTAGATAACAACTATATGACAGCAAAAACTGGTGAAAGATTGATGAAATATTGAGTAGCTCCACCATTATTAACATCTGCTCTTCTCCCAATATTTATATTTTATTTTTTCTATTAGTTTTACAGGTACTTTTTATCATGTTAAGGCTTTTACTAACAGTACTATTTGTAATTGTCTTGTAAATATTGGGGGGTTTTCTTAGCTTTTTGGTACACCCCTCAGACAAGTCACTTGTCTCTGAGATGGGCAGGCATATAAATCTGACAAATAAATAAAATAAACAGCAGCCATTTGTGTACCTTTTCACTGCTTTTGGTGGGAGCCTGGATTTTTTTTCAGTACAGACATGGTAGTCCAAGAGAAGACAGGCGCCCTTTTCTATACTCTGTTGAGGCTGGTCGGTCCTAAATTAAAAAAAGGGAAATTCAATAGATATCATGTCCGACGCAGACTAGAGGAAAGCAATTTTCCTGAAAACAGCAATGCCAGCAAGGAAGTCAAAAAATGCTGGCTGGGGAATTCTGGGAGTTGAAGTTCACCTATCTTCAAGTTCCCAAGGATGAGAAACACTGCCCATTTACTGTCTATTATATATCTGCCTAACTATCCTGCACT
>NW_015386326.1:157987-167525 GCF_001527695.2 Protobothrops mucrosquamatus | reverse complement strand
TTATCTGCTGCCCGATTGCTAATAGCCCAAAGTTGGAAGAGCCCAATTCTGCCTACGATGGGAGACTGGAGATTGAAAGTTTCGTATCTTGCTGAAATGGCAAAGATTTCGGCTTACTTGAAGAACCATTCGAATGAACAATTTTTATCAATATGGAGAAGATGGATTGTTTATATTCAAAAGAAACATAGAGTGGTAGAATATAATTTAGGTTTTTAGATTTTCTAAGTTTGTTTATTTCTATCTTTTCTTGTAGATTAAGATATTTTGTGGAGTTAGAGATATTAGTATTTGTTTACTTTTAAATGAATATTATCCTGGGATTAGGTTTGGGAAGTTCTGGGGTGGGGGGGTGGGGGGTTATTGTTTGTTGATTATGCTTACCTATGACTGTTTTTTTATGATGGAAAAAATAAATAAAATTTTCTAAAAAAAAAAAAAAATAGTTGGAAGGGACTTTGGAGGTCATCTAGTCCAACCCCCTGCTCAGGCAGGAAACCCTATACCATTTCGGACAAATGGCTGTCCAGTTTCTTCTTAAAAACTTCCAGTGTTGGAGCATTCACAGCTTCTGGAGGCAGGTTGTTCCACTGGTTAATTGTTCTAACTGTCAGGAAGTTTCTCCTTAGTTCTAGGTTGCTTCTCTCCTTGATTATTTTCCATCCATTGCTTCTTGTCCTGCCTTCAGGCGCTTTGGAGAATAGCTTGACTCCCTCTTCTTTGTGGCAGCCCCTGAGATATTGGAAGACTGCTATCCTGTCCCCCCTCGTCCTTCTCTTCATTAAACTAGACATACCCAATTCCAGCAGCCGTTCCTTATATGTTTTAGCCTCCAGTCCCCTAATCATCTTTGTTGCTCTTCTCTGGACTCTTTCTAGAGTCTCAACATCTTTTTTACATCACGGTGACCAAAACTGGATGCAGTATTCCAAGTGTGGCCTTACCAAGGGATTGTAAAGTGGTATTAATACTTCACAAGATTGTCTATTATTTATCTGCCTAACTATCCTGTACTGACTGCAAAATTCTGCAAGCTTATTTTGAAAAGGATAGTAAAGAGTTGGGGATAAACCTTGCAGATCTCATTATGGGCATGAGAAGGCAGCCTAGACTACACGTTCTTCAAAAATCTGCTATTCAACATTTAGCTACTTGCACAGATGGCCCACCCAGATGTCATTGAATTGCAACTCACATCAGCTTCAACTAATATGGTCACTATTGAAGGATGCTAGGAGTAATCACTCACCCACGTATGTCAATCCACAGTGGTGGTCTGTGTACAGTCTTGATTAAAAAGCAGATGGTAGCTGTCACCAACCTAATGCCCTCCGGATATGTTGGGCTATAATTTCAGAATTAGCAACCCATGTAATTATGGATTATGTTGGCTAAGCGGTAATGAATATTACATTCTGGCATTCCTGGAAACTAATCAGTTGGGAAAGGCTGGCACAAGATGAGACATTTGCTCACTGCTTAAGACGCTTTCTGGATCTGAAGATAGCAGTAGGTGCCCAGCTGAGAAATGCATCAATCATTCTAGATTTTGCTTCTTGCGGTGTTAATCTCAGAATCTCAGCTGAGTTGCTGCGATGGAATGTAATCTGGATTCCCAGGAGGGAGGGGCTGCATTCCAGAGGACCAAGAGACAGCAAAGTTTAGATAGTTTGGTTTGGAGGAAGAGAATCAAGACAGCTCCCTTCTAAAAGTTCTCAGAATGCTTTATTTATTTATAAAATTTATAGCCACCCATCTTGTGTCAAAGTATATTTCTAATGATGCAAGTAGTTGCTTTAGTTTGGCCAGATTTCTGTTTATAGGCGAGAAGCAATGAAGAGAACTGCTTAGAAATAACTCTGAATGTCTTTCTTGGTTTTGGAGGCCTGACAGTTGTTCCATCAAGCCTAAGGAAGACACACATGCCAAGCAGTGGTGGGATTCAGCCAGTTCACACCATTTTGGCAGAACCGGTAGCTATTTTTTTGTTGCCCAGGCCCAGAATGGACTTCCGGAAGCGGCATCCACACAGAGAACCGGTTGTTCACATATTTGAACCCCACCATTGATGCCAAGGCTTTGAGGGGGGGTAGGGGGCAAGGGCAGATCCAACCAGCAAAGTTCTGGTGATCCTACCTGCAATTCCAGGATGCCATCACTGGCTGCATGCGATAGTCCCATAATAACGTTGCTTGCATTAACTTTTCCTGTAAATGAGAAAACTTCCAACAGCAGTTCCACAGTACATAGTGGTATGCTGTCTTGGAGAGGATCCCAAAATCTGATAGTGATACAGAAAGAGTATTCAAGGAAATGGAAGCAATAGAATTGCAGCCCTTCGTGTTTTTGACAGACTGGAGAAAAGGCATACATGG
The DNA here is from genome assembly GCF_001527695.2 of Protobothrops mucrosquamatus. Lineage (NCBI taxonomy): Eukaryota > Metazoa > Chordata > Lepidosauria > Squamata > Viperidae > Protobothrops > Protobothrops mucrosquamatus. The sequence goes on along the minus strand of NW_015386326.1, from coordinate 165,150 downwards.
CATACATTATTGACCAATAACTGACCACCAATTGGCTGGCAGGTCTCACTGTTTGGCTATTGCATCAAAAGGACAAGCAAAAGTTGGATCTGGATTTCAAACCCATTTAAAGCAAGTCTCATCTTCATAGTATTCTTATGTCCAGGAAGATCTGGAATGGTCACTGATTTTCAAGACCATGCAGGATTTTGAAGACCCAACAGGAAGATGAACAGAACAGAATAAGAGAGCTGGAAGGGACCTTGGAGGTCATCTAATCCAGGGGTCTCCAACCTTGGCCACTTCATGACTTGTGGACTTCAACTCCCAGAATTCCTCAGCCAGCATGAAGTCCACAAGTCATAAAGTGACCAAGGTTGGGGACCTCTGGTCTAATCCAACCCCCTGTTCAAGCAGAAGACCCTGTACCATTCCAGACAAGTGGTTCTTCAGTCTCTTCTTGAAAGCCACCATCAATGGAACACCCGTGATGGAGCTGTTCCACTTAGTTGTTCTCACTATTAGGAAATTTCTCCTTAGTTCTAGGTTGTTTCTCTCTTTGATTAGTTTCCATCTATTGCTTCTTGTCCTGCCTTCTGATACTTTGAAACATAGGTTGACCCCCTCTTCTTTATGGTAGCCCCTCAAATATTCCAACACTACTATCATGTTACTCTTAATCCTTTTTTCATTAGACTAGGCAAACACAATTCCTGCGACAGTTCTTCATATGTTTCAGCCTCCAGTTTTGTTCCTGATTTTTTTTTTAAAAAAAGCAGCATCCCATTATCATAGTTTTGTACAACACACCTTCTCTTCATTGTTAAATTAATCCATTTTCTGGGTTTACATGGAACTCTAAATCGCTAATTAATCAAACCGTTAAAGACTTTTGTTAATTAAATGTGGGTGAGGGGGTGGAAGTGGAGGAGACATTTATCAGGCTTGCAGAAGTCACAGCATTGGGTGAGGGAGTTAATCCCTAGAGAAAGAGAATTAGAAAACAATCTTAATAGGTTACAGAAGTGGGCCGAGAAGAACGAACTGAACTGAGCAGAGACCCCTTGCCAAGTCTATCACTTAGGAGACCAGAAACAAATGCAGAGAAGAATTGGGGCAAGACTGACTGGGCAGTGGTACTTGTGAAACAAATTGGACGAAGCCTTAGGAACACGGTCTATGGATTCTTGCCACCCCTTTTATAATAGCTTCACTATGGATGACAGGATGGGAAGGAACAGAAAGGAAAGTTTAGGAGGCAACAGTTGGGAGCACGTCTCACCAAGTCTTGGTTACATCTCCAAATGCTGCTGTTTACACTGGCACATACATGCAGCCATGCCTGGGAAGCACGTTAGAGTCCAGGGGTCCTCAACCTTGGCAACTTTAAGACTTGTGGACTTCAACTCCCAGAATTCCTCAGCCAGTCTTGAAGTTGCCAAGGTTGAGGACCCCTGCTTTAGACCAGGGCTTTTCAACCAGTGGTACGGGTACCACCTGTGGGACATTGGCACCTGGCAGGTGGTACGCGAACATCCTAGAAAAGTAGTAGCGGGGGAGGGGAATGAGCTGAACCGGTGGCAGCACCGCACAAGCCTGAGTGAGAGACGGCTGGAGCTGCAGGGCTGTCAGGGCTCAGCAGAAGCGCCAGGATCAGTGCCGCTTTCCAGCTGATCGGCGCTTCTTCGGGGCTGTCGGGGCTCAGTGGAAGCGCCAGGATCAGCACCAGGCTTCAGCTGGAGCTCAGCACTGATCCTGGCACTTCTGCTGAGCCCAGAAGAAGCGCCGATCAGCTGGAATGTTGCAGCATCTCCAGGGTTTTGTGATTTACATTCAGATGCTTGGCCACTGATTCATATTTATGACGGTCACAGTGTCCCAGGGTCATGTGAAGTGACCAAAACCTGCTGCAACCACCCAGCAGACAGGGGGAATAAAGACCAAACACCACACCACACCACCCCCACTGCCAATCCTCAACAGAAATGCTCACAACAATGAAAATCTCGGACAGGAGGAAGAGCGCCGCCGGGTGGGCAGGCAGGTGTGTTGCTCGGCTGTGGCTTGGGGGGGGGGGCACTTTTTCAGTGCCATTGTAACTTTGAACAGTCACTAAGCAAACTGTTGTAAGTCGAGGACTACCTGTACTTTATCACTTTTTTCCTTTTTTTTTTTGTCATCGAGTTTTTGACACCTTGCTAGGCGACTGGTGGTACTCGGATATTGCCATATCCTAAAAGTGGCACAATGGGTGAAAAGGTTGAAAAGCCCTGCTTTAGACCACTGGCAAGTCCTTTTGGGTCCCATCCCACCTTCCCCTCAGCTGAGTGGCTAGGAATCAATCGGTCTGCTTGCCACATTCGGAAAAAAGGAGAAGGAGTATGGATTTCCACCCACAGAGGGCCTGCCTAGAAGATAAATCAGTTCAGGGTCTAAACTGCATCACCACTTCTTCTGGTACCTTTGGAGTTTGCTCCCTCCACAAGCTTTTTTGACATTGTTTGGGTCAGAGTCTGCACCACGTGCTTTTCTCCTGTGGGTGGTAAGCTGGGTCAAAAATAAACACACTTGTGCAGAGCCACAACCCCTTGGCTGAAGGCAAAGGAAAAAGAGAGCAACACAACCTTTGGATTGCCAGGTAGCAATGGATTGGAGAGATAAGGGATGACAACACCACAACAAATCGCATAACAGCCAAGAGGACAAGGAGGATTTTTTGGGGGGGGGCACCAGAGTTCAGCGACTAGGCTGTCAGCTGGCCAAGAACAGGCTATTTTGAGCTGCTCTTCAGAAAGTATGCGAGGCTTGTACTGTACCAGCTGAGCAGACATGACTATGTGACTTCTGTCTACCAATTTATGGATATGTCGAGGTCTCTAACTTTCCGCATTTGCTGGATGCATTCTGCTGAGCCATGACACTGGGAACTAAAAGGGGAAAGTGATGGAACTTGAGATCACATGGGAGGGCAGGATCCTCACTTCTTAAGCCAGGCCTCAGTTCAAGTGATTGAGAGGAGGAGGTGGAGGTGGAGGAGGAGGAGAAGGAGAAGGAGAAGGAGAAGGAGGAGGAGGGGGGAGGAGGAGGAGGAGGAGAAGGAGGAGAAAGAGAAGGAGGAGGAGAAGGAGAAGGAGGAGGAGGAGAAGGAGAAGGAGAAGGAGGAGAAGGAGAAGGAGAAGGAGAAGATTTCTTGCTTCCTTTCCCAGACTTGAAATATGTCCACAGGGATGGTAAAAAAACCAAGTTGGCATCTGTAATTGCATAATTTAAGCCCTGCCTTTTTAAATGTGAAACTTATCTTTAAAAAAGCAGCAAGGTTTTGATTGCGCAGTTGGTCTACCTTCCTGACTTTTTTGACCTTCCCCTATCCAGTCCTGCAAACATCAGCTCCATGTTCACAATGTGTTTCTGCATGGTCTGAAAATGGCTGGTTCCAGCCTTGAGAAAGTCCACAAAAGAGCACATTATAAGGGATGTGTAGCAGCCACGGCTCCTCAGCTCCTCCTAGGAGTGCCTATGAGGTGGGCAGCTGGCCAGTCAGCTGGATGGTGTGTGGCAACACCAAAAAAGGAGGACAATGCGGGAGAAAGCCAGAAGCCATGTGGTTGTGTCTTCTCCTGCCTTAGCAAATCATCTTGAGCAACCTTAAGATTAGGACAGACACTTTTGCCACATGCCCTCTTCTTTCAAGAGAATTAAAACAAAATAACCGAAAAGGGATAGAATCAAGATCACGTGAAGTATTAATACCACTTTACAATGCCTTAGTAAGGCCACACTTGGAATACTGCATCCAATTTTGGTCACCAGGATGTAAAAAAGATGCTGAGACTCTAGAAAGAGTGCAGAGAAGAGCAAAAAAAATGATCAGGGGACTGGAGGCTAAAACATATAAGGAACGGCTGCTGGAATTGGGTATATCTAATTTAATGAAGAGAAGGACGAGGGGGGACATGATGTCAGTGTTCCAATATCTCAAGGGCTGCCACAAAGAAGAAGGAGTCAAGCTATTTTCCAAAGAACCTGAAGGCAGGACAAGAAGCAACGGATGGAAACTGATCAAGGAGAGAAGCAACCTAGAACTAAGGAGAAACTTCCTGACAGTTAGAACAATTAACCAGTGGAACCACCTGCCTCCAGAAGCGGTGAATGCTCCAACACTGGAAGTTTTTAAGAAGAGACTGGACAGCCATTTGTCTGAAATGATATAGGGTTCCTGCCTCCAAGGTCCCTTCCAACTTTTATTTTATTTATTATTATTATTATTATTATTATTATTATTATTATTATTATTATTATTATTATTATTATTATTATTATTATTATTATTATTATTATTATTATTATTATTATTATTATTATTATTATTATTATTAATTTGCTAAATGATTTGTTTCCCATGAAATGTCCAACTGTGTGCTATTCTTCCTTTGCTATTATAATATTTCTTGGATCCTTGGACTATAATAAAGTTCATTCATTTCTCCAAACCTGAGGTGCTGAATATTTTCAACAGGATACCTATTACCCCAAAATTAAAAAACAAATAGACAATCCTTGCATTATAACAATCCACAAATGCTCCAGGGCCTGTATTTGGAGTTGGGAATGTTGTGGTCTCTTATAAAGTGCCAGATATATTTATAATTATGAAGGAAAAACCGTTGTGTGAAACCTGGCAGAACGCCTTGGACTTGCAAACCAAAGCTCAGCGTGTACTTTTGGAGTTTGTCCTGATTGTATCATGCCTCTCTGTTCAGTGCCAAGCCTCGCATAGGGGCTGTCAATCAGTATCACCTATGTATGTGACTGTCGGTTGTTTGTTGATAGCCCTTCCCAGAGTTTAGATTAGCAAACATTCACAGTTTATCTCTCTGCCTCCGCAAGGGGCATGGTAGCCGTGACCTAGATAGACTTCTTGCCCTGATCAACTAGAGCTCACCTTTTCTCCCAGCTACCTTTGCAAGAGACTCAGCTTTCATTGGCTGTTGGGAAATCAGGACACAATCCTAGATCACCATTGGCTTGCTTTAATGGGTGGAGGCTTCCCCATTGACCCTTATTGCTTGTGTGGACAAGAGGTAAGAAGGAATGAGATGATTCTGCTGAATGAGCATTGAGTCCCAGTGAGCCTCGTCGCCAAATTCAGGATAATAACGAGGGAGTGATAAAAAATGAGGGTCACCTCAGTTGGTTTCTGAGAATTACTCATGTTATCAATGAGATCAGTACAAAGGACGTTTCTTCTTCAAGGCATTAAGCAAACATCTTCAGCTCATCCTTCCTCCACTCAGTTGATATTCTCAACAAATCCGTGCAGCGTTTAGCCTTGGAAACAGCAACTGACCATCCCAACAGGTCATCTGATGAAGTTTGTAACTGAGCAAGAATTCAGCCTGAGACTTTCCACTCCTGTCTGACACTCTTCTACGAGGAACATCTGTAGGACCAAAACATCTGTCTCTTGAATGTGGAACCTTCTTCAAGCATAATAAGACAAGACAAGACAAGACAAGACAAGACAAGACAAGACAAGACAAGAAGATAAGATAACCTTTATTGTCATTTTTTTACTGTGGGCACAACGGCACACATCAAAAATGAAATTTAGTTGCCCGCTCTCAAAGTGAAACACATACATGATGCACACCTAAACATACTATGAACAACATATGTATAGACCCACATCCCTACATGTATGTAGCAAATAAATATTAAATATTGTCCATCTTGAATATATAATGGAAGGAGGAAGCTTGAGTGTTCACAAGGTTAATGCTGTATGGAATGAAACTATGGCTGAATCTGGATGTTCTGCTATGGATACCACGAAGTATACAACAAGTACTGAATTGATATGTCTATGGAGATTCTCATTCATCATCCAAGTCATGGTTGTCCTAAAGGTGTTTTTCAAAAGACAACCGGGCTTTCTTAGTTTTTTTTCCTTGAAAAAGTTTCGCTTCTCTTCCCAGAAGCTTCTTCCGTTCTTCTTCAGTGAACTGAAGAAGCTTCTTGAACGAGAATCGATTGATATGCATTCCCCCCCAAACCCAGTTCCGTTTATTTACTGAATTCCATTGTTATTACTGTTTATTTGTCTTCCGTGCAATTCTTTGCTGAAATGTTTTTTCAGAAAAATGTTAATGTTTCAACTACAATGTTTTGTCATCTGCCTAGAAATTTTGGTTTGGGGTGGCTTCTTAAAGCGTGGTTTTTTGCTATGCTGGTGCAGGAAAAACGGCAGAAATAGAAAGTTAAGCCATGAAATAGATTCAGGGCTTTTAAAAAAGGAAGCATTCCAGTCCCCAAATTCAGGAAAAAGTGAAAAGCTTGGCCCTGCCCACATTTGTGAGATAGCCCCTCCTACTCTACAACATTCAGCCTTCTGTATTAAAAGCTGACATGGTGTAATAATATCTGATCCTCTCATATGGATTTTTAAGCTGTCAACCAGCCAAAAACTTTGCATTTTAGCTGAGGGGAGGGAAACCTTCGCGGCAGCTAGAAAAATTGCGCCCTCTGACTCAGATAGTGACGGGATGTCTACACAGTACAGCAGAGCAGGGCAAGTTATGGCAAGCCCCCACCCTGTGGTGATGTCACTGAGCAAGACCATCCTATACATGCCTGCAAGACAGTGGTATCAGCTCCCATTCGCAGATGCCAAGGAAGCACATGTTGCTACTTGCCAGCAAAAAAAAAACAGGCCAGCCAGTCCCCATGGCTCGCGTTCTGCTGGTAATTGGTAATTGCCTGGTTTTTTGCTGACAAAGGATAGTCAAAGCATCTCCCTTTTTATTACCTCTGCTTTGACGCGTTTCTTTTTTTAATCTGGGAATCAAATTGTGCCGATTGACTTTCCTAGCTCTAAGGGACTGGTTTGGACAAAACTCAGCAGCACTTTTTCGTGCGGCTGCTGATAAAAATGGGATCGCCAACACGATCACCAACGTCCGATAACGGATATGGCAGAAGAAGAAGAAGAAGAAGAAGAGGAAGAAGAGGAAGAGGAAGAAGAAGAAGAAGAAGAAGAAGAAGAAGAAGAAGAAGAAGAAGAAGAAGAAGAAGAAGAAGAAGAAGAAGAAGAAGAAGAAGAAGAAGAAGAAGAAGAAGAAGAAGAAGAAGAAGAAGAAGAAGAAGAAGAAGAAGAAGAAGAAGAAGAAGAAGAAGAAGAAGAAGAA
>NW_015386326.1:149937-155708 GCF_001527695.2 Protobothrops mucrosquamatus | reverse complement strand
TTAACTGTTCTGGCTTCATACAGCCACCTTGACCCATAAACTAACCACATGCAAAACCAGGGATTCCCCTATAATAGCTAGGAGTCCCAGGGTTAATATGCAACTTAAAGGGGGTGGCGGTTCCCCTAATATTCTGAAACCTGATCAGTATTCTGCAGGCAAAGTGATTGAAGCAGTGTAATCTCTTACACTGAGGCATGGCTGGCTGGGGAATTCTGGGAGTTGAAGTCCACAATTCTGAAAGTTGCCAAGTGTGCACATCCCTGCTCTACATATAAAAGCAAGTGGAAATTCAATTGTACCATCACAACCACTATTCTGCCTTATTTTTTAACCATACCCTGGCTGTTTGTTTTCTTTGATAACCCTACAGTAGGCTAGTTCCAGCATTCCAAAGACTGAAATAACATAGTAGGGTCTGAATTAAAATGTAATTATTCAAAGTAAATGGTGGATTACTTCTCGATCACTTTCAGGACCAATATGATCATTGCTGATTCCACATATAATTCATTTATCATCTTAGGGGGTTGTGACATCACAAATTCTCAGAGTTCGTTTGCTAAGAAGAAATACTACAGCTCAGCATGTAGTAACTGAACTGCTGGTTCTTTAACTCACATGGAACTAACTGCATGCTCCATTTAGACAAGGTAAGAATCCCATCCAAGGATGAATATTCCCAGCCAAAATCTATATTCTGGTGAAGGACTTTAATCTTATCACACAAAGCCATTCCGATTTGACCCAGTGTATGTTGTCAATAAACTCTGTTGAATGTGCAAACAAAAAAGACAATGTTTGGAGAAGCTGCTCCAAATGCCCCCAGAAAACACACACACACTCACACAACACACACAAACACACAAGTACAGATTTTTATAAAAGAGAGGGAGAGAGGGAGTATCAACTCAGTTGGCACTTGGTACAATTTGAAGAAATCAGGGACATTCTGATCTCTTTTCTACCCAGGAACTCAAGATGGCTTGGATGGACATTGCCCTTCCTTTCCTCCTCACAACAATCCTCTGATTAACTTCAGCTGAGAGGCTGTACAGGTGATCCTCGCCTTACAACAGTTCGTTTAGTGACTGTTCGAAGTTACAAGGGCCCTGAAACAAGTGTTATATGACCGTTTTCCACACTGTTGCAGCACCCCCATGATCCCATGATCAAAATTCGGACGTTTGGCAATTGGCTCATATTTATGACAGTTGCAGTGTCCTGAGAATGAGGTGGCTGGATGGAGTCACTGAAGCAGTAGGCGTGAGCTTCAATGGACTCCAGAAGATGGTAGAGGACAGGAAGGCCTGGAGGAACGTTGTCCATGGGGTCGCAATGGGTCGGACACGACTTCGCAACTAACAACAACAAACATTCACTTGTCTGAGATGGTATAGGTTCTCCTGCTTGAGCAGGGGGCTGGACTAGAAGACCTCCAAGATCCCTTTCTATTCTATTCTATTCTATTCTATTCTATTCTATTCTATTCTATATTCTATATTCTATATTCTATATTCTATATTCTATTCCATATTTTCTCTTCTCTTCTCTTCTCTTCTCTTCTCTTCTCTTCTCTTCTCTTCTCTTTCTCTTCTCTTCTCTTCTCTTCTCTTCTCTTCTCTTCTCTTCTCTCCTCTTCTGACACTCTTTTCAATGCCGTTATAATTTGGAATGGTCACTTAACACACTTGTAAATCGAGGACTACCTATAGTCATCAATTTTCTTGTTTTTCAGTCCAAAGTGTCCATTCATCTTTGTGTCCAATTAATAATCCCAGCAGTCTGCCATATCATAGGTATTCAATTTTGTCTTTAGCAATTTTCTCACTCTTTGGATGTACTCTTGACTAATCACCATCTTAACTTGTCCACGTTCTCCAAAATGCCTAGAGACTTGTGGTCTTCGCTCTGGTTTGGCCGTTTGGCATTTGAATCCCATGACTGTTCACGGTTTTGCCTTATTATTGGCTGTCAAAAAGCAGCCCCTACACACATCCCTTCCCTTTGACCGCCAGAAGCTATCAGGAGTAGGAAAATAGTGTCAAGATGTGCAGCTAGTTGCTCTTTCCCATTTGGAGTTAGGGACACTTTTGAGCAGCGCGAGGCTCATTCTGCACCTAACAGCTTCACTTTCATGCCAGAAACTAGCAAAAGAACCATTTTATGAACCCGCCAGGAGAGCAGGAGAAGCAGATGTTCTGTAAAGAACATCTGCAAATGTTCTGTAAAGACTGAGTTATGCGAAGAAGTCTAAGTGAGGAAAGAGCAAGACGCTAAGGGGCATCTGGCCGTATGATCTGGAAGACACTTGGCAGACGGCTGCCTCACTGCATTCCGGTTCTCCCTCTGGTCCTCCTTGCACTCCATCCCCAATGCCTTTGCTCCAAATAGGCTCACACTTGTTCTCCCATCCTTGTTCACACACCCTTCCCTTCCTTTTCCCTCTCCCAGCCGGCTGCAGGCATAGGTTCGCTGTCTGCTTGTACCCACCGGGGCCCAGCCGTCTTTCTTAACATGCTTCAATCATCTTGACTTTCAAACTGAGAAAAAGTGCTTCAATCATCTTGACTTTCAAACCAAGCTGAGAAAAAGTGAGTCTTGCCCACCCAGCTTGCAAGGGATTGCCTTGAACCGCAAGCCAAACATTTTAGGCCGCTGGGAAAAGGAAAACTTCATAAATCACAATTACGCCTGAGAACACAACCTCTGCCCAAGCTCTCCTGACTCCGTGTGGAAATGAGGAGTGAAAGCAATTTAAAAGAAGGGGTGGGCCGGCAGGGAAAGACTGCAGTGGAATTTTCACACCACGCTAAACCACCAAGGATCCTGTTTAGTGTTGGCTTGGTGTGTTGGCCAAGTCTAGCCACAGTTAATTCATTCCATAAAACGTGATTTAAGCTAACAAAGGCTTGACACAGCGGATAAACCAGTGTGAATATGACTTCTTTTAAATCATCCAGCTCTAAAAATCTAAACCTGCAAAAGAGCTAGGCTTTCCTCTTTACTTCTGGACCAATGTCAAGGAGTTGGCCATTTCACTCAGAACCAAGCTAAGAGCTGTTGGTCCCTGAAGAGAATGCAAGATGGTGCCCCTCTCTTTCCAAGTGCAGAAACAGAATGGAAGGGCAGTTGGGTTTTAGTTACTGCCAAGGGGACACCAACTTAACAGAATAACAGAGTTGGAAGGGACTTTGGAGGTCTTCTAGTCCAGTGGTTCTCAACCTTTTTAATGCCGCGACCCCAACCGGTCGTAAGTCGAGGACTAAACCGGTCGTAAGTCAAGGACTAAACCGGTCGTAAGTCGAGGACTACCCAACCGGTCGTAAGTCAAGGACTTTCCCTGCCCGGGAGCGCTGCGCATGCGTGGTTCCACCCCCTGCGCCGGCCGAGGCATAACTGGCAAGCGGCCGACCACCAGCTGGCCCAGCCCAAGGGAGGTAAGGCACCCGCCGGAAAAGGAAAAAAAATGGCGGACAAAAAAATGGCGGACAAAAAAAATGGCGGCCAGCCTTGCTTGGCGACCCCCATGAAATGGTCGATTGACCCCAAATGGGGTCCCGACCCACAGGTTGAGAACCACTGTTCTAGTCCAACCCTAGTCCAACCCTCAGCTCAGGCAGGAAGCCCTAAACCAGTGGTGGCGAACCTATGGCACGGGTGCCAGAGGCGGCACTCAGAGCCCTCTCGGTGGGCACGCGCGCCGTCGCCCCAGTCCTAGGCCTTCAGCTGGGTTTTATAAAACCTTTTCACTTTAGGCCTCCGCCACCGTGTGCAAAAAAAAAAAAAGGTTCAATCAGTCAATTTCAACTTCTCGCGGGGGAAAAAAAAAGTTCTTGCAAAGTTAGAATTGATTGCACTTTTTAGTCCCACCCAGTCTGCCGTTACCATCGCAGTCCACGCCCACCCAATGGGCCACACCCACCCAATGGGCCACACCCATCCGGCACTCGACAATGCATTAGTGGGTTTTGGGTTGCAGTTTGGGCACTCGGTCTCTAAAAGGTTCACCATCACTGCCCTAAACTAAAGCATTTCAGACAAATGCTTGTTCAGTCTCTTCTTAAAAAGCTCCGGTGTTGGAGCACCCACAACTTCTGAAGGCAAGTTGTTCCACTGTTTAATTGTTCTCACTGACAGGAAATTTCTCCTTAGTTCTAAGTTGGTTCTCTCCTTGATTAGTTTCCATCCATTCCTTGTTGTCCTGCCTTCAGGTGCTTTGGAGAATAGCTGGACCCCCTCTTCTCTGTGGCAGCCCCTCAGGCACCAGAACACTGATATCATATAACCCCAGTCCTTTCTTTCATTAATCCACACATACCCAATTCCTGCAACCGTTCTTCCTATGTTTTAGCCTCTGGTCCCCTAATCATCTTTGTTGCTCTTCTCTGCAGTCTTTCCAGAGTCTCAATGTCTTTTTTATATCGGGGTGAGCAAAACCGGATGCAATATTCCAAAGGTGGTCTCACCAAGGCATTATAAAGTGGTGCTAACACCTCACGCGATCTCGACAGCAACCAATGGAACACAAAAATGGGACTTACAAGCTGGTTTCAGAATTCTGATGTCTGCCCCTCCCCGTGGTCACATGGCTGCATTTTGGGCACTCAACCGGCTGACATTTACAGCTGTTTGCAGCATTCTGCAGTCACATGGCTGCAATTTATCATATTTTGGCTGGAAACCAGCGTTTACGTCTGGATTCCAGCAAAGAAACCATCCCATGGCGAACAAAGGGTTTATTTAATGACTGCCACAGAAAAGGATGAGTCTGGTCATGTGTGATCCGCTTTAGGACTTTCGTGACGTACGTCCAAAGTTGCAGGCTCAATTCATGTTCATAAGTTGAGGACTACCTGTATTTCGTCTACTTTCTCATCCAATTCATAACAGCAATAAAGTTCTCTCTAGAAAGACCAAACTGTGATGAGATCGGATTAAGCCAGGTGCTTCCTGACAAACAATGTGTTGTATTCTGGAAGATTTTCTTTTCAATATGCCAATGTTCACTTACTGTACCTCAGCCTTCTTGAAGCAGATGTTCTCCACAGAGATTTAAATCTATATGGAGAGGGGGGGAACCTCAAGACAGAAAAAAAAGAAACCATTATCTGTCCTTAAGCCTCTTTTAGCCCACAGCTGCTGTTCCAGGCAAAGAGACTCATAATTGTGTAATCTTTTTCTTCCTCCGTGCTATCTTTGAAGGCTGAACATACCAATTGAACATCTTCGCTTGTATCACGTTGGTTTTGGTTTAGTAAAACTTAGTTGTTTGCAAATCTGAGAGGGATTTAATGTCATGTATGCCTGACATATTAAAAAAAAAGAGCAAAACTCTCAAGCAAAGGGCTAGCTGTGGTTATTGACAGTGCTATTTAAAGATGGAGAAGAAACTCAAAGCAAGATGCAGCAAGGAAGGAGAGCTGACCACAGGATGTGGTTAAAAAGGAAAGCAAGATGGCAACTACCACAGCTTGATCAAAGCTCTGCCTGCTTGTATAGGTGTCAGGCACAAGTGGCTTCAATTGCACCCTCATGGCTGCCCTCTTAGCTTTTCTGACCACCCCTGACAAAGAGGTTATCTTATCTAGCCAAACAATGACCTCCAAGGCCATTCTCCAATATTCATCCTCCGTGCTGAAGGCTTGGTAATACCGGTAGTCCTCGACATACAACAGTTCATTTAGTGACCATTTGAAGTTACAACAGCACTGAAAAAAGTGACTTATGACCCTTTTTCACACTTAAGACTGCTGTAGCATTCACCCCCC
>NW_015386326.1:76274-149601 GCF_001527695.2 Protobothrops mucrosquamatus | reverse complement strand
TGGCTGTTTCAGCAGGCAGGACTGGCCTAGGGGTATTTTAATTGGTTTTAACAAAATTTTAATAGAGCGGCCAATTCAAATATTTATTTTTAATTATTTTAGATTTGTATTTGGTATTTATGTGGGATTGTTTTAAACTGGCTGTAAGCCGCCCTGAGTCCTCCGGGAGAAGGGCGGGGTATAAATGAAATAAATAAAAATAAATAATGTTTTCTCCTGTTGCTGCCAAATTTATTAGTACGCATAACCTATTTTTCAGGTTACCCAGCAGAGCACATGAAAGAGCTGAGACACCGCATGTTTTAACCAAAGAGCTACGAGATCTGACTTGCAAAGATTAAGTAGTCCTCAACTTTACAACCAGTCATTTAGCGACAGTTCGAAGTTGCAATGCTGAAAAAAGTGACTTACAACCAGTCCTCGCACTTACAAACATCACGGCATCCCTGCATCACGTGATCAGGACTCAGGTGCTGGGTCACTGGCATGTATTTATGATGGTTGCACCATCCCGGGGTCCTGGGATTGTCGTTTGTGACCTTCTCAGGCAGCTTGCCACAAGCAAAGTCGATGGAGAAACCAGATTTGTTTAATGACCATGGTAAAAATGCTTATTTTTCTGGGCTCCAAGATCACCTCAGATGGGGACTGCAGCCAAGAAATTAAAAGACGCTTGCTCCTGGGGAGGAAAGCTATGGCAAATCTAGACAGCACACTAAAAAGCAGAGACATCACCCTGCCAACAAAAGTGCGTATAGTCAAGGCCATGGTTTTCCCAGTTGCAATGTATGGCTGTGAAAGTTGGACCATAAGAAAGGCTGAGCGCCAAAGAATGGAGGCCTTTGAACTATGGGGCTGGAGAAGACTCCTGCGAGTCCCCTGGACTGCAAGGCGATCAAACTGGTCAGTCCTGGAGGAGATCAACCCTGACTGCTCCTTAGAAGGCCAGATCCTGAAGTTGATACTCAAATACTTTGGCCACCTAATGAGAAGGAAGGACTCACTGGAGAAGAGCCTAATGCTGGGAAAGATGGAGGGCAATAGAAGAAGGGGACGACAGAGAATGAGGTGGCTAGATAGAGTCACTGAAGCAGTAGCTGTGAGCTTAAATGGACTCCAGAAGATGGTAGAGGACAGGAAGACCTGGAGGAACATTGTCCATGGGGTCGCGATGGGTCGGACATGACTTTGCAACTAACAACAACAAAAATGCTTGTGAGATGAGTTGCTTAACAACCTCATCATTTAGCAATGGAAGTTCCAGTCCCCCTTGTGATTCGAAGTCAAAGACTTGAAACAAAATATGTAGATCTGAAAGAGAGATGAAAACTCCAATTAAGATCGATTGTGTTTGCTCAACATTTTGACGTTTATGGCTGATCCGCAGCCGCCTCCTTCTAATGCAGCCTTTGATCATCTGCATGGATTTTGCGATCATTTCTGGAGGCCTCTAGCTCATTTATCGTGGCTTCGCTTCTCATGGTATCAGGCCTTCTGACATTTTTGGCATATATCTCTATCTCTATCACACCACATGTCTGATGAAAGGGTTTGCACCTTACTAAGTTACACCACAACGCATCTACTGGATTTACCGTGTCATGCCTTACTTCACTAGGTGTGTCTCCATAGTGTGAATCTGCAAGCTGTGTGGGCCTAATTCAGCCATTTGCGACTGAATTGGGTCATAAGCTTCAGAAAGAGACCCTTTCTTCAAGCCAAATTCTATATATGCCGTGTTCTAGTGGCATGTTACCTGGTTGCTAAATCAATCCATTTTCTGGGTTTGCACAATAATAATAATAATAATAATAATAATAATAATAATAATAATAATAATAATAGTAATAGTAATAGTAATAGTAATAGTAATAGTAATAGTAATAATAATAATAATAAAGTTGGAAGGCTGGAACCTCCAGTAGATCAGGTTGGGGGACGAGTCCGTCCTTTGGGATATGGTAAAGTCTGTTTACCGACAGGTCAGAGAAGAATTTTTGAAGGTCACAACCTCGTAAGTGGTGAAGACCTCCGTTCAACAAGGTGACCAATTAACAAGATTGACAGTCCTTCAAAGAGGTTAGTTCTAGGTTGCTTCTCTCCTTGATGAGTTTCCATCTGTTGCTTCTTGTCCTGCCTTCAGGTGCTTTGGAGAATAGCTTGACTCCCTCTTCTTTGTGGCAGCCCCTGAGATATTGGAACACTGCTATCATGTCCCCCCTCGTCCTTCTCTTCATTAAACTAGACACAAGGTGCATAGGAACATAAATTAGTGAAGTATGAAGAGCTGGTTAAGTTTCAAAAAAAGGGAAGGTTAACACTGACCAGATTCTAACACTAGTTTCAGGTCTGACCTCTTGAAATGAACACAGTCACTGTCTGTTATTCTTTTCTCTCCTTGATAGGTCAATCCAGGAGAGGTGCTCAAAGAAGCCTTACCTGTCTATAGGTATATGTCTCTGACCACATTCTTCTCTTGCAGGAGAGTTCAAACTCAAACAGCAGGTCAAAGGAACTGTCCTCCAAGTCCAGAAGATTGGAAGGAGATGTTCTTCAGACCATTTAGGAGGATTTGGCCCAAATTCCGTGCTGGAAATAGCCATAGCACTTAGACTTATATGCCGCTTCATAGTGCTTTGCAGCCCTTTCGAAGTGGTCTACAGAGTCAGCATATTGCCCCCAACTCTCTGGGTCCTCATTTTACAGAGCTTGGAGAATGCCAGTTCAGCAGAGGAGTGAAGCAGGAATCCTACCAAAGAAGAAGAAAGCAATGTCAGGATGGGGAGTGAGGCTGTATGGAATGATTCTGCAAAGCATATGCTAGGTGAGTGTTTGGCTGGGGAATTTTGGAAATCCACATATCTCCAAGTGGCTCCAACTGAAAAGCACTGTGCTAGCTTGGCCACGAGGACAATGAAATCCAGGAAGACCCATCATTTGGAGTCCATCGAGGAAGATGAGAAGGAGTGTGAGGACCAATCACCATGGAAGTCGCACAAGTAACTCTAAGAACCCATCAGATTTTCTTTCTCTGTTCTCCAAACAATCTGGTGCTCTTTGGATTAAGCGTCTTGCAAAACCTTCGTCCCAGATTTGAGAACTTCCTTGCTACCCACCTTACTTTTCTCATCCCTCAATATTTTATAGTGTTGTCTTGCCTTCCACTCATCCCCCGAAAAATAAGAAGAGGAAACAATTCAACTGCTGGTTAGATTTCATGACCTTAATTGGCCCCTTCCAAATCCCTAAGTAGGTTTCTGCCATGATCATCAGAATTTACCCGTCACAATAAGCCATAATATGACTTGTTTTGCTTTGGCTTCACAAAGCTGGAGAACTCAGGAATTGTGGCTGGGGAATGGTGGGTTTTGGCTTAACATGCTGGTTGTGGACCTAGTCAGGTATGACATATTCAACAGGCCATGGAATTAGACTGACCACGGTTTATCACAAAGCAGACGTTGATTCCTCTCTGTGAAAATAGTAATCTGTCTCCTTCCATATTTTCTGGACATCACTGATTCCGGTGATGTTCTTGGTTCTTACACTAAAACATTGTCTTCCTCAGCTTGGAGGAAGTTAACAGATCAAAGCCAGGTTTTAACCAGGATTTCTCAATCTGGACAACTCAAGATGTGTTGGTTTCAACTCCCAGAGTTTTCCAGCCAGCATGAATTCTGGGAGTTGAAGTCCACACATTTTAGAGTTGCTAAGGTTGAGAAACGCGGTTCTCATCCTTTCCTCCAAGGCATAGTTTTCTAGAGGCCAGGATGTATTTGGTCCTTTTGAACCTTCACGTATCGTCATAGGTCCAAAAGAAACAGGCTACTACCAAAGCATCTTTGGTAGAGGGGGATCATTTGGGGTACAGTTCCCAGCAACCAATGAGCTACGTTTTTAAGCTGAGTCAGAAGCAGTTGAACTGGTTCCTCAGGTTTCCAATATGATAATGAGACACAAAACTACAGATTGCCAGCAGACAGTTCAGCAGGTTTCACCGAATCTCTATATCAGTGTTTCTCAACCTTGACAAGTTTAAGATGTGTGGCTTCAATTCCCAGCAGGCTGAGGAATTCTGGGTGTTGAAGCCCACATATCCTGTGGTGACCAACAAACCACTGACAGAAAGGGTTGAGGCCTTGATTTGTTATCACCTCCTCCTCAAAATTGGACCCTGCAATTACACTAGTCCTCAACATACGATCACAGCTGAGACCAGAATTTCTGTTGTTAAGTGAGTCACAGCCAATTTTAGGAACTTGGTTGCTACTGTTGTTAAGTGAATCACTTGCAGCTAAGTTAATAACGTGATTGTAAGGAGAATCTGGATTCCCCATTGACTTTGATTGTTGACAGCTGTCTGGGGTGGTCACAAATAGTAATCACGTGACCCTGAGACCCTGTAGACATAAGTACATACCAATTGCCAAGCGCCTGCATTTTGATCATGTAAACCTAGAACTAAGGAGAAACTTCCTGACAGTCAGAACAATTAACCAGTGGAACAACCTGCCTCTAGAAGCGGTGAATGCTCCAACACTGGAAGTTTTTAAGAAGAGACTGGACAGCCATTTGTCCAAAATGGTATAGGGTTTCCTGCCTGAGCAGGGGGTTGGACTAGATGACCTCCAAGGTCTCTTCCATCATCATCATCATCATCATCATCATCATCATCATCATTATTATTAACCATGGGGATGCTGCAAATAAGGGCAAGGATCAGACGTAAATCACTTTTTCCTGTGTCATTCTAATTTTGAATGGTCTAAAAATGATTATAAATCAAGGACTGCTTATAGAATAGTATGACAGGCTAAGTATCAAGGCAACCCTTCCCCCTTTTTCACCTTAGGGCAGATTGTCTTTCTTCCCGGATCTCCCACCCATGCAGATACCATGACAGGTTTTCTGCCCCACCTCAAAAGTGTGAATCATGATTGCAATGCATAGTGGCGGATTCAGTTTCTAAAAAGATGATTTCATCAGAGATCAGTTAATTTCAAAATGCTGCTGTGACTCACCCATTGAACGTACCGATTCTTGACGTTTTATGTCACAGCCAATGTCAGTTGTATTTTTCTTGGATTTGCTCCTTCGGAATTTATTGATGGCTGATTGACCAGGAATTTCTCTATTTAAGGATTTGTGTGGCAGATCCACACTGGATAAGTCTCAGTTCCTCGTTTTCTGATTAAGTCAGCTGATTAAGTTGTTCTCCATACAGGGAGTTCTTGACTTACAACCATTCATTTAGTGACTATTCAAAGTTACAACGGCACTGGAAAAAGTGACTTATGACCGTTTTTCACATTTGCAACTGTTGAAGACAAAGTCTTCATCCTGGTTCATCCAAGCCGGGGATAAATAAACAACATGGCGACTGCTTTAGAAAGAAGGTTGCAGTTTATTGAAGAGGAGAGCCAGACAGGAAGATGGCTCTGGAAGAAAAAGAGAGCGAGCACATGTAGGGAGTGGGTTTTTATACCCACTGGAGCCTTTTGGTTGGAATTGTTTCCTGTTCCTGTTTGAGGCTTTGTATTTCTTGTGTCATGTATTCTGACCTGGGTCTGGGTGTGCCCTTTGGCATCTGTGGGTTAATCCTATTGTTGTGGGTGCTCCATCACTGGCGGTTTTTAAGAAGAGATTGCACAACCACTTGTCTGAAATAATAATAATAATAATAATAATAATAATAATAATAATAATAATAATAATAATAGTAATAATAATAATAAAGTTGGAAGGGACCTTGGAGGTCATCATGTCCAACCCCCTGCTCAGGCAGGAACCCTACACCATTTCAGACAAATGGCTGTCCAGTCTCTTCTTAAAAACTTCCAGTGTTGGAGCATTCACCACTTCTGGAGGCAGGTTGTTCCACTGGTTAATTGTTCTCACTGTCAGGAAGTTTCTCCTTAGTTCTAGGTTGCTTCTCTCCTTGCTTAGTTTCCACCCATTGCTTCTTGTCCTGCCTTCAGGTGCTTTGGAAAATAGCTTGACTCCCTCTTCTTTGGGGCAGCCCCTGAGATACTGAAACACTGCTATCATGTCCCCCCTCGTCCTTCTCTTCATTAAACTAGACATACCCAATTCCAGCAGCCTTTCCTTATATGCTTTAGCCTCCAGTCCCCTAATCCTCTTTGTTGCTCTTCTCTGTACTCTTTCTAGAGTCTCAACATCTTTTTTACATCGTGGTGACCAAAACTGGATGCAGTAGAGGGTCTCCTGCTTGAGCAGGTGGTTGGAGTAGAAGACCTCCAAGGTCCCTTCCAACTGTTGTTATTCTGTTGTTCTGTGATAATGCAGTATGGCATTGCGCCTAGTGAACATTGTGCCATATACAGCTGAGAGAGATATTGCCAAACCAGAGTTGGGTGAGAGAGAAGCTGCTTTGCCATTTGGCCAGAAAAACACCTGAGTCCTCCTTATCACATTTTCCTTATCGTCTCCACTGAGGATGCTGTTTGATGGCCAGTTGCCTCTGCCCGGAGTCTTCACATGCCAGGACTTTGTACCCTTCGACAGTGGCCTGACTAGGGCAGAGGTTGAATGCCAGCATAGTCAATGTCTCCCTCCCAGTAAAGGAAGGAGATTTTTTATTTATTTATCTTATTTATCTTGTTTTATATGTGTCACAGGCATGTGTAACAAAGGAGAGGAATAGGCTTCAGTCACACAACTGGAACAGCCATGTTGCCTTTTTTGACCTTCTCATAGGTCAAACTCTTAACCCTGTTTGATATATTTTTAGCTATTTATTTATTAGATTTTTTTTAAATCTGGGCTTTACTACTTTATAAGGCACTCAAGCTAACAAACATGCCTTATTTCATTTATTTACGTATTTATTTTGAGTTCTCCCTTTTATTAGTTTGTAACATAAAATACAAAAATACAAAAATAAATAATAGGAAAAATAGGAAAGGGAAGGGGAAAGTGTAGAAAAGAAGGGGAAAAGAAAGAAAAACCATTGACTTCTGATTTCCTTTGGTGCACTAGAATAAGATAGTAACATCAAACCTCAACTTTTTACTTTTACATAGTAAAAGTAAATCTAGCCATTTCTATAACAACAAATCTATCTAATCGGTAAAACCCAAATGAAAGCTTCATTTTTTTTCCACATCAAGCCCAAAGTCCAGCTAACAAACATACCTAATACTCCTTCCTCTTCCTATTTTATTCACAACAACCCTGCAAAGTCAGTTGAGCTGACTTAGGCTTTCATGCCTAAGGTGAGACTAGAACTCACCATTTCTAGACCAGCCCTTTTGCCCCTTACATCAAAAGGACTGACTATTTTTCTTTTAATTTCTTACTGTTCATTAGGAAAGTAGTAAGTAGTAAGTAGAAAGTAGTAAGTAGGGGACTGGAGGCTAAAGCATATAAGGAACGGCTGCTGGAATTGGGTATGTCTAGTTTAACAAAGAGAAGGACGAGGGGGGACATGATAGCAGTCTTCCAATATCTCAGGGGCTGCCCCAAAGAAGAGGGAGTCAAGCTATTTTCCAAAGCACCTGAAGGCAGGACAAGAAGCAATGGATGGAAACTAAGCAAGGAGAGAAGCAACCTAGAACTAAGGAGAAACTTCCTGACAGTGAGAACAATTAACCAGTGGAACAACCTGCCTCCAGAAGCGGTGAATGCTCCAACACTGGAAGTTTTTAAGAAGAGACTGGACAGCCATTTGTTTGAAATGGGATAGGGTTTCCTGCCTGAGCAGGGGGTTGGACTAGATGACCTCCAAGGTCCCTTCCAACTTTACTACTATGATGATGATGATGATGATGATGATGATGATGATGATGATGATGATGATGATGATGATGTGGCTGCGAGCATAAGCAGGCTGCACAGCTACATATCATAAAGTGTGGCCTTGAGGGAGCATCAGTGCTGTTGAACAAGCTAAGATTGTGGATAACCTTAAATACTCAACATACAGAAAAGGGAGGCATCTGAATCTGGAAAAGTAAGAAGGCATGTTAAGAAGGATTGTTGCCCAATTACAGTACTGCCTTGCAAAGTGAGTGGAAAATCTTTTGTCAACAGCAAAAGAGATGAAGACATCCTGCACAGAGTCTAAATCAGTGTTTCTCTCTGTTTCCTTGAAGGAGAAGCTAATTGGTTTGCAAGTTGGCATGTTATTGATTGTTATGTACCTTGAGTGTACTACAAACCCAATTTCCGGGGAAATGTTCACATCTGACAGAAAAACAGAAGGACCTAAGGAAAGATGGAAAGATGATAAATTGGACTGTTTATTTACAATCTTAAGACTAAGCATCAAATATAACAGTTAAAATAGATACAAATGATGGGGTTTTTTTTTTAAAAAAAGAAGAAATGCACAACAACGCTGAAACAATTCATAATATGAAGGAGGCATGAACACTGATCACAGGAGGAAAATTGTCACCTCGTGCAGTATTTTCCTTGGTCCAAAAGATTGTTATCCAACACATTCTAGACAAACGGTCACATATATCTCTTTCGACACCTGATCGTTTTATCATCGCAGTGGACCGGTCAGTAGAGGACCTTTTTTTCTCACTGTCTACTAAAGACATAACAACAGCACTTTTCACCTGTGAAGTTTATAGGGACTGCAGTTGTCGTCAGTGACAACAGGAACATTGTATGGTGGCGACATATGCAGTTGGCAAAAATGATATTAAAGTTTCACATATCCTCCAGATGGACAGAGGTTTCACCTGCACATTTGATGGTGCTTCCTTCCAATTTACACATGACAGTTATAGGTGGTTGCTAACAACTCAAGAGACCTAATTCTGTAGGATCCCTTGACTTCAATGTATGAAGCAATGATCCCCAGAAGTCCCCAGAAGTCATCTGCAATCACTCCTTCAGGCTGGAATTCTCTCTCCCTTCGGATGATAAAAAAAAAATGGAAAGGCTGAAGAACATACCCAAGTTGGTATCCATCGAACGCAGTCATTAGTGACTTGTGACATTTTACAATATTTGTCTTATTTACAAGTATACTGGCTGAGTAAATGAAGATGTGAGTTAATCAGTCCAACAGAAAGATATGCTGAATGTCTAACACCAGATCTTCAGAGAAAGGCAGCTACACAATGCCTGTGTTTACAGTGCTCAGCGTTCCCCTATCTGTCACAACTTCTGTATCTCACTGAGTAAATATAGTCTGCCCTTTTTATTTCGTCTCTTTAGCTGGGGTCAACGGAGGTCCTGTCTCCTTCAAATTATTAAGCCCTATGGACATCTGCCTAAGAACAATGCCCTTGGCAACTTTCCCACCAATTAGCAATAGGGCATTCCTGACTCTTGTTAAGTCTCTCCTAACCAAATGCTTCAGTCTTGAAGCCGAGAAGATCACAGGAAGCATGCTCCCTGGTACTCAGGATGCTGCTTATAAGCGCTTATATGTGCTTAGAGCTCAAAGCATTGTTAGCGACCCCACACACCCACTTTACGGTCTGTTTCTGTTGCTCCCCTCTAGGAGGAGGTTTCAAAGTATTTCTAGCAAGACTACCCGATTCTGTAATAGCTTTGTTCCTATGCCATCCGTAAACTCGCAAGATTCGTTTTTCTCGCCATGCACATGTATACACAACCCCAACTAGTATGTATGTATGTATGAATGTATGTATGTATGTATGTATGTATTTATTTATTTTTGTCATATTTATGTACTGTATATTGGAGGTGGGCACTCTTCGAGAGCTGTATGCAATGAAATTTCATTTTAATGTATGCCGATTAGTGTACATTCAAAGTGACAATAAAGTTATTATTATTCTATTCTTACAGTCAGGACTTGTCCTAACATTGGGTTAGTAACAAGGTAGCCTTGGTTCGTTGGCTGTGAATAAACAACAAAGGAATCATAATATAATTAATTATAGTACAGCTATGGGAGAAGAACTGGATCTTCTTTCTCAAGTGCCAAAGTATTTGGCACATTGTAGGAACTATTCCTTCTGACTTTAAAGGTGGGCATTTGCCCTTCTGCTCAAACAGCAAAATATTTTGGGTAACAAGCCTGTGTCTAAGCTGTGGTGGATGATATCAAGTCACTGAGCATTCCAGATTTGACAAGATTGAGTGCTCTCACACCTTCTCCCAGCGTGGGTCATCTGTCGTGTTATTTCCATGACCAAGCTATTTACAAACCAGAATTTGAATCTAGCTCAGTCATCTGTTTCATTCTGGAATACGTTATACCTTGTTTATCTAACCCATCATCTATTTTGTCCAGGGAAGGGGTACTTTGGAATCAGAAATCTGTTTTATAGATCTTGTACTCTAGAACGTTTTTCAAGAGCCATCTCACTGTGAACTTGGCTTGGTCAACAAAAACTGGCAGGATTAGGTTTCTGCATTTGAAAGAAATATATCTTCTTGTGCCTTACTATTTAAAATACACATGTAAGATGATTAAGTGTGGGGATTTAAATGTTTTTGTTGCACCACTGTTTCCCAGCTTGGTATCTTCTAGGTCAGGGGTAGTCAACCTTGGCTCTTTCATGACTCGTGGACTTCAACTCCCAGAATTCCTGAGCCAGCTGTGCTGGCTCAGGAATTCTGGGAGTTGAAGTCCACGAGTCATAAAAGAGCCAAGGTTGACTACCCCTGTTCTAGGTGGTTCAGTTGGCTGGAGATGACGGTAATCCCACATCCGTGAAGAAAATTGCTTGATGGTAAGATTAATTTGGAAAATGTTTGGTTGGATCCTTTTCAGCCCCTTCAAATGTAGAAACTGAAGAACCATCAGTCTTATTTTGCTTCATGACAAATTGAGCCAATCAATCAGACCAAAAAGACTCAAAAAGAGAGAGAAAAAATGTTTGCTTCTGTCGTCCAGAGGATTTCTTTATTTTTGCTGGCATGAATGATACTTTTAGCCACATATATCAAAAAGCATTATTCCTAGCAAGTGGGACATGATTTTATGTGATGCTTTGAGCTTAGAAAGACTGTGGTTGTTCCTGATGCATTATCATTAGGAGAAATGCTGAATTTCTTTTAAAATGTGTCCAGCTGTGACACAGCCAGAGAGCAAGATTTCTAACTTTAATAGTCCACACCTCATTTGGAACAGAAATATGGAATAAGCCTCTTAGGGGGAACAGCCTCATTCTATTGTTGATTTCTTCCTGTTGGCAAGGAAAAGGATCTTCTAGGGCAACGGTTCTCAACCTATGGGTCGCGACCCCATTTGGGGTCGATTGACCATTTCACGGAGGTCGCCAAGCAAGGCTGTCCGCCATTTTTTTTCCCCTTTTCCGGCGGGTGCCTTACCTCCCTTGGGCTGGGCCAGCTGGTGGTTGGCCTGCTCCGTCTCTGCCGCTTGCCAGCTATGCCTCGGCCGGCGCAGGGGGCGGAATCACGCATGCGTGGCGCTCCCGGGCAGGGAAAGTCCTCGACTTACGACCGGTTGGGTAGTCCTCGACTTACGACCGGTTTAGTCCTCGACTTACGACCGGTTTAGTCCTCGACTTACGACCGGTTTAGTCCTTGACTTACGGCCAGTTTAGTCCTCGACTTAGGACCGATTTAGTCCTCGACTTACAACCGGTTGGGGGTCGCGGCATTAAAAAGGTTGAGAACCACTGTTCTAGGGGATTTGTTCTCCAGGCTCCTAAACTGTGAGATGTCAGCTTTCTTGTGGTTGTCATTGTGTCTTGGGACAAGAAACATGTAGCATGTATGGGCAATAACCCAACTCTTTCCCTGATGGACATAAATCAGGAAAATAACTGAGTTATCTTAAGCCAAGTAGCAAGGAAGAAAGAATTTAACAAGTCCTCCTCCCAACCTTGGAGTCCTCAACTTATCACAGTTCATTTAGTGATGTTCATAGTTACAAGGGCACTGAAAAAAAAAAAGACTTATGACCATCTTTCACACTTACGACCGTTGCAACTTCCCCACGATCATGTGATCAAAATTCGAATGCTTAGCAACTGGCTCATATTTATGACGGTCACAGTGTCCCGGGGTTATGTGATCCCCGTCTGACAAGCCAAGTCAATGGGGAAGCCAGGTCCACTTAACAACCGCGTTACTCTCTTAACAACTGCAGTGATTCCCTTAATAACTGTGATAAGAAAGGTAATAAAGTAGGGCAAAACTCACTTAACAACTGTGTTGCTTAGCAACACAAATTTGGGGCTCAGTTTTGGCCATAAGTTGAGGACTACCTGTGATCTCTAAATTACCAAATTCAAATGGGGAGAAGGAAAGGTAATTCTTCAGGTTTTAAGCAATTCCCTGTATAGTGTGCTGTTCACTTTGAGATCCCAATTGGCTACTCTAAGAAACTGAGTAACAGTCTGAGGTGCTACTTGGCTGGTTGCAAGAAACTGATTGGTTCCCTAGTGCTTCTCCCCTTCATCTTTTTGTTGGGTATATAATGTGATCAATGAAAAACGGATGAACACTGATAGAGCTTTTTAGGCCATTAAATAGGATTGAGCACATATCTGAAGGAGAGATGGTTCAAGGCTGAGAGCTGAGCTAGAACTTGGATTGCAAGCAATGCATGCTTCAGTTACAGCAGGGGTCTTCAAACTTGGCCCTTTGATGACTTGTGGACTTCAACTCGCAGAATTCCTCAGCCAGGCTGACTGTGCAATGATCCATAATAATAATAATAATAATAATAATAATAATAATAATAATAATAATAATAATAATAATGAGGANATAATAATAATAATAATAAGAAGAAGAAGAAGAAGAAGAAGAAGAAGAAGAAGAAGAAGAAGAAGAAGAAGAAGAAGAAGAAGAAGAAGAAGAAGAAGAAGAAGAAGAAGAAGAAGAAGAAGAAGAAGAAGAAGTTGGAAGGGACCTTGGAGGTCATCTAGTCCAACCCCCTGCTCAGGCAGGAAACCCTACACCATTTTGGACAAATGGCTGTCCAGTCTCTTCTTAAAAACTTCCAGGGTTGGTGCATTCACCGCTTCTGGAGGCCGGTTGTTCCACTGGTTAATTGTTCTAACTGTCAGGAAGTTTCTCCTTAGTTCTAGGTTGCTTCTCTCCTTGGTCAGTTTCCATCCGTTGCTTCTCGTCCTGCCTTCAGGCACTTTGGAGAATAGCTTGACTCCCTCTTCTTTGGGGCAGCTCCTGAGATACTGGAAGACTATTATCATGTCCCCCCTCGTCCTTCTCTTCGTTAAACTAGACTAGCAACCGTTCCTCATATGTTTTAGCCTCCAGTCCCCTGATCATCTTTGTTGCGCTTCTCTGTACTCTTTCTAGAGTCTCAGCATCTTTTTTACATCATGGTAGTTACAGCCCAGTCCAAGATAAGCGCATTGCCAGGAAAAGTGGTAAAGAACATCATAAGAACCAGTGACAGAGAACAACCTCAGCAATTTACTTTTGTAAGTTTCTCTGTGTGAGTGATGGAAAGAGAGAGAAAAACAGAGAGAGAACTGCCCCCATCATGGCAGCCATTTTGTGAGCTTACTTACCAGTTGCATCTACTCCTTAAGGGAAGCATTCAAAGGTCTTTGCTTTCCTGAGTCAGGCTGCGAAAAATTTCTCCAAAGTATGAGTTTATATTTCCCCACCGTTCAGCCAGAATTCAGCCTGAAATATACATTCAGATGCTTTTCTTCTGTCTTGTAGCCTGTATCTGACATCCAATGCCTCACCACCTTCTAGGCCAGTGTATCCCAACCTTAGAAACTTTTAAGATGTGTGCCCTTCAAATCCCAGAATCCCCCAGCCAGCACGTCCTACCCTTGTGAAGGGTGAGATCAGATCACCCAATAGCAAACATGAAGTGTTGGTCCATTGGCAACCGTCCAGATGACAAACATGCTTCTCTTCCTCTGAACTTGTACATAAAGACATAAATAAATAAAACTTTCTTTTCATCTAGGCTTCTGCTTGGAAACAGATTTCTGCATCTTAACTTTCAGTGCCGGGAACGTGCGAGATCGTTAGTAACGATATTCTTATTTCCTGCATTATGACAATTGGAGCCGCGTTATGAAAATCTAAAACTTCTTCCTTTGGGTGACGTCTTTGCCCAATACCCCTTTCAGCAGGAAATGCTTAAAATATTCCACCATAAAGAGGAAGAGATTTCTGATTTGTAGCTTCCTGCCCTTGTCCCTTCCTTTCCCCTCGTTTGTTTGATGTTTCTACCTAACAATATATTCTGATTTCTGCATCAAACACTCGCGCTTGGAGAGAGTGGCGCTTTTTTTTTTTCATGCAGAAATTGTGCCTTCCCTTCTCTCCAGATCTGACAACCAGACAAAAATCTGAGGGATCAGCTGAAGGAACAACTGCTGGGAAAGAGAAGTGTGTGGCTGAGTGACACCAAGTTCAAGTGGAAATTCAGACTCCATAAGGGAGGTGACATGTCCACATGAGAAAAGCATCTGCTCTCTAAGCCCAACAGGTGGAAGGAGAATAGATAGGATCACCAAGTTCCAGAGACCTACAGCTCAAAGATCACCAGATCAAGCTCTTCTCTCGAATTCCTGTGCTGTCAACGCTCAACATTTTCCCAATAGGTCCTTGAAAAGGGAGGAGGCCCTGGGTTTCTTCCAATTCAGAATATGTTGAATAAAGATGTTAACAACCTTCTTCTTCTTGTGCCATATCCGTTATCGGGCGTTGGCGATCATGTTGGCGATCCTGTTTTTATCAGCAGCCGCACGAAAAACTGCTGCTGAGTTTTGTCCAAACCAGTCCCTTCGATTTTGAAGCCACGATGTTCTTCTTCTGCCTGGACCTCGTTTGCCTTCCATCTTTCCCTGGAGGGTGAAATGGAGTATGCCGTATTTTTCTGGGTTGCATCACATGTCCGAAATATTCTAATTTTTGTTTTGTAATTGTTTTGATGATTTCCCTTGGCTTTCCCAGGCGGCTTATCACCTCCTCATTTCTGATCTTTCATATGAATAAAAAAATGATGTATCATTCTGCCAAGCCATGGTTTGCTTAATGTCATTAATAAAGAATAAATCATACAGGCTGTGTTCCAATTGGATGCTTCCCTATGAATGTCCCAAGGTGCTTTTTCCAAAACTGGATTCTTGGTTGTTTTTTCTTTCTTTTAAAAACATTTCATCTCTCATCCAAGAATCTTCTTTAGATCAGTTCTTCAGTGACATGTTTTCAAAAGAAAAACAAACAAACAAGAAAGTCCAATTCCCTTTTGGAAAAAGCACCTTTGGGACAATCATAATCTGGATGATTGAGAATCTCGTAGAGGTTCTTCCATGTGATTAATTGAATCAAGTTGTGTTCAATTGCGCAACACAGAGAACCACAGCAGAGGCTGAAATCAGATTGGTTGAGTTTATTTATATTCAATACAAGGGTCTATATTTAGGCAAGAGAAACCAAATGTACAGGTATAGTATAGAGGGTACCTTGCTCAATAGTAGTAACTGTGAGAGGGATCTCGGAGTCCTAGTGGACAATCACTTAAATAGGAGCCAGCAGTGTGCTGCAGCTGCCAAAAAAGCCAACACAGTGCTAGACTGCATTAACAGAGGGATAGAATCAAGATCACGTGAAGTATTAATACCACTTTACAATGCCTTGGTAAGGCCACACTTGGAATACGGCATCCAGTTTTGGTCACCACAATATAAAAAAGATGCTGAGACTCTAGAAAGAGTACAGAGAAGAGCAACAAAGATTATCAGGGGACTGGAGGCTAAAACATATAAGGAAAGGTTGATGGAATTGGGTATGTCTAGTTTAATGAAGAGAAGGACGAGGGGGGACATGATAGCAGTCTTCCAATATATCAGGGGCTGCCCCAAAGAAGAGGGAGTCAAGCTATTCTCCAAAGCACTTGAAGGCAGGACAAGAAGCAACGGGTGGAAACTAACCAAAGAGAGAAGCAACCTAGAACTAAGGAGAAACTTCCTGACAGTTAGAACAATTAACCAGTGGAACAACCTGCCTCCAGAAGCTGTGAATGCTCCAACACTGGAAGTTTTTAAGAAGAAACTGGACAGCCATTTGTCCGAAATGGTATAGGGTTTCCTGCCTGAGCAGGGGGTTGGACTAGACGACCTCCAAGGTCCCTTCCAACTTTACTACTACTACTACTACTACTACTACTACTACTACTACTACTACTACTATTATTATTATTATTATTATTATTATTATTATTATTATTTTCTTGGAATTGGGTGATTGACAGTTAATAGGCTGTGTGAACTGAGCCAAGGGGTGAAAGACGCGGG
Source organism: Protobothrops mucrosquamatus (assembly GCF_001527695.2). Taxonomy (NCBI): domain Eukaryota; kingdom Metazoa; phylum Chordata; class Lepidosauria; order Squamata; family Viperidae; genus Protobothrops; species Protobothrops mucrosquamatus. The sequence continues at coordinate 133,387 of NW_015386326.1, read as the reverse complement.
TGTGCAACTATTGTATGTAGAACTGACACCTACCTAGGAATGATTGTTACATCATCATCATCTTCTTCTTCTTGTGCCATATCCGTTATCGGACGTTGGCGATCCTGTTTTTATCAGCAGCCGTGCGAAAAAGTGCTGCTGAGTTTTGTCCAAACCAGTCCCTTAGATTTTGAAGCCGCGATGTTCTTCTTCTTCTACCTGGATCTCATGGGGCTCTGAAATGCCTTTGATGCTGTCAAAAGTCAGAAAACATTCAAAACTATTGAGAACAGTGCTTTTCAACCTTTTTTTGCAACTTTAAGAGATGTGCAATTCAACTCCCAGAATTGAAGTCGGCTGAGGAATGCTGGGAGTTGAAGTTTACACATCTTAAAAGTTGCCAAGGTTAGGAAACACTGTTTTGGAATAAGCAGGCAGGATTGTAGAATGAAGGCCGACCAATTCAAGCCTGAATATCCCTCTAACTCTGGGAATTCTCCAAATTTTCAGAAGTTTTCTTCCTACAACTGCATCCCGGTGCCATACACCACGGGGTATTCCAAGACTCGTCCTTTCACTCCATCAGATTTTGATCAAATGAATAACAAAGAAGCAACATCGGGGAAACTTGACTGCATCTTTCGCAAGGATGCTTGGCTGAAATGGAATGGCAAAATCCCCACTCCAGCAGAAATGGGGACAACAGGCAGTGAGGCTGTATCTCCCCATCCAATTGGAGCAGAGGTCCCCAACCTTTTGGGCACCAGGGACCGGTTACGTGGAGAGAGGTTTTTTCCGCGGACTGGAGGGTGTGTGGTTTTGTGCGGTGCCTGCATCCTGTGGATGGGGCTTTCTTTGTTTGTGTGGACCGGTTGCTGGCATGCTGCGGCCCGGTACTGGTCCACAGACTGGGGGTTGGGGGCCCCTGGATTAGAGGGAGAGAGGGGTTCCTGAAAGACAGGTTGGGTGCCCTTGGATGACCTCAGGGACAAGTGATGTCTTGCACACTGCAATATCGTTGGACAAATGACCCAATCATGTAACATATGTAATGACATTATGATGCATGCAACTTTCACTGTGATATAGGTAGTCCTCAATTTACAGCCATTCGTTTAGTGACCATTTGACATTACAACGGCACTGACATGACTGTTTTTCACACGTACAACCCTTGCAGCATCCCCGTGGTCACATGATCAAAATTTAGATGCTTGGCAACTGATTCACACATGTGACGGTTGCAGTGTCCCAGGGACATGTGTTCACCTGTGACAACCTTCTGACAAGCAAAGTCAAATGGGGAAGCCAGATTCAATTTATAACTAACTTAACAACTGCAGTGATTCACTTAACAACTGTGGCAAGAAAGGCCATAAAACGAGTCAACATTCACTTAGCAACAGAAATGTTGTGCTCGGTTGTGGTCATAAAACCAAGGACTACCTGTATTTACTAGAAATCTATGACTGGGCTGATAGAAAGACACAGCCCCAGAATTTGTACAGGTAGTCCTCACTTGATGACCACAATAGGGATTGGAAAATTCATTGTTAAACAGTGTGGTGTTAAGTGATAAACCACATGGCCGTACCAAATTTTACAAGCTTTTTTTTGGGGTCATGATCTTCAAGCAAATTAACTTGTTTTCCCATGGCTCAAACAGGAATGGGCAATATCCATCTGCAGCCGTTTATAAACTCCAACATTCGCAACAGAAACAGTAAGCATAAACATATGCAAACCAGATACAGTAAAACAGTGGGTTTTCTTCCGAAAGGAAGGAGAAATTGATAGTGATCTGCAGCAATGGACAAATATGTTGTCTGTCCACATTTGAATTAGTTACAGTAGACAAAGGAGCAAGGAAGGAAGAAAAAAAAGTTAGGCAATATGCTCCGCATTTTAGGGAACATTCCGTTTAAAATATTGAGTGACATTATTTCTTTAAAAGTGTTATAGCAAACTAAGCAAACTCATGGCAGCTTACAAAATCCAGATACAGTAAAAACAGTTAAAAACATAAAACAACAGAAACAGTCTGGACTGTGCCCAGGACAGGGACCCCACAAAGGCATCAGGCCTGAGACCAACACCAGATCTTAAAGGATTCTACAACCCTGGGAAAGAAGGTGCCTCCATATCCTGGGAAGATGCTGGGGCCCTGATAGAGTAGCACGCTTCCTTGGTCCCATAACATGGCAACATTCACTAGAAAGGATCTAGACCAGGGGTCTTCAAACATGGCCCTTTTATGACTTGTGGGCTTCAACTCCCAGAATTCCTCAGCCAGCGTGCCTGGCTGAGGAATTCTGGGAGTTGAAGTCCACAAGTCATAAAAGGGCTAAGTTTGAAGACCCCTGACCTAGAGGGCACCCACTCTGCTAGAATGTATTTTGGAAACAACTGGAGATAAGCGGGCCCCTCAGATAACTCGGTTCCATGCTATCAAGGGCTGTAAAGGTAGCAACCAGCACTTGGCCTTACACCTGAAAGCTGACTGACAACACATGCAGCTCACATTGCAGTGGTGACACATGAGCATACCGAAAAGTACATATTACTACTTGTGTTGCTACATTTTGAACTAATTGTAGCTTCTGAATAGTCTTCAAGGATAGCCTCATGTAGAATGCATTGCAATAAGCCAGCAATGGGGCAACCAAGGTATAAATAACTGTCTGAAAGGCCTCCCGGTTGAGGAAAGGGCACAATTGGTGCACCAGTGAACCTGTACGAAGGCCCACCTGGTCAGAGCTGCCACCTGTGCTTTGGGAAGGAGCTGAGAGTCCAGAAGACACCCAGGCTGCCCACCGATCTTGAATGTGAGAGTGTTGCCCCTTACCAAGACCAGCGATGGAAACATCTCTGACCCAGTCTTGCCAGAATTGAGTCAAAGACTGTTTTGCCCCATCCAGATGCAAACAACCTCCAGACACTGGGTCAATACATTGACAGCTTCACCTGCACAGCCCAAAGTCAGCATCTACCTCAAACCAATGGATGACCTCACTTAGCAATTCCATGTAGATGTGAAAAGGAGGGAGAGAAGTGTCAAGCCACGAAGCACCCCAGAAACGAGGACCCATGGGCGTGACCTCTCTATTTCTGTCAACGTGGAATGAGACTGACTGCTAGGAAAGAGGCAAAGCACTCTAACATATATATCCAAGATCACCGCAGATGGGGACTGCAGCCAAGAAATTAAAAGACGCTTGCTCCTGGGGAGAAAGGCTAAGGCAAATCTAGACAGCATACTCAAAAGCAGAGACATCCCCCTGCCAACAAAGTGCGTATAGTCAAGGCCGTGGTTTTCCCAGCTGCAATGTATGGCTGTGAAAGTTGGACCATAAGAAAGGCTGAGCGCCAAAGAATGGAGGCCTTTGAACTCTGGTGCTGGAGAAGACTCCTGCGAGTCCCCTGGACTGCAAGGCGATCAAACCGGTCAGTCCTAGAGGAGATCAACCCCGACTGCTCTTTAGAAGACCAGATCCTGAAGTGGAAACTCAAATACTTTGGCCACCTAATGAGAAGGAAGGACTCACTGGAGAAGAGCCTAATGCTGGGAAAGACTGAGGGCAAGAGAAGAAGGGGACGACAGAGAAGGAGGTGGCTGGATGGAGTCACTGAAGCAGTAGGCATGAGCTTAAATGGACTCCAGAAGATGGTAGAGGACAGGAAGGCCTGGAGGAACGTTGTCCATGGGGTCACGATGGGTCGGACACAACTTCACAACTAACAACAACAAAACTTCCAGCCCCGGCCACCAGTCCAGAAGGATATCATGGTCAATGGTATCGAAGGCTACTAAGAGATCAAAAAGCACAAGGATGGATGCACCATCACCATCTCAGCTCCACCAAAGATCATCAACAAATACCACAATTGCTGCCTCCATACAGTACCCTGGTCTCAAACCTGACTGAAACAAGTCCAAATGATCCGTTTCCTCAAAGAACCTTGTTAGCTACAGTATTGTCCATGGATCTTCTTCACAATCTTCCTCATAAAAAGAAGATTAGAAGTTGGACCATAATTGTCCAGATGAAGAGGAGGGAAATCATTCACAGTATGTTTACGGCTGCACATCTCACAGCAGCATACAAGATTAAAGCAGCCATTTAACTATCTCAACCAGAACGCCTGAGGTCAAAACAATAATTTCAACTGATAAAAAAACAACACTAACCAGCAGAGCTTGCCTAACCTCCTATCACGAATACCTGGGGGGAACCTCAATGGTCTTCAATATCTTATGAAAATCTTAACAGGATCAAACCATCTAGATTTCTAGAAGGATGTTGTGCCAGAAGGCAGACACTGCCAAGAGAAATCACGATTACTGGGCATTTGCCAAGGATTTGTCTCACTTTCAATAATGGTTTCTCAATTTCAGCAACTTTAAGTTGTGTGGATTCCAACTTTCCAGAGTTTCCCAGCTTTGAAGTTGCAGAGGTTGAGAAATACGGCTTCTCTTGCCACACAAATAGAGTGAGATCTATGGCTCAGGCAAGAAACAACTTTAAAGTTGGCATAAAGTGTCTGACACAACCCACTCACCCAACATTCATCTAGGAAAGACTTGGTTGAAGAGGATGTCCCAAGGGAGAAGGATGGCCTGTAATGATCAACCACAAAAGGCCATTTCTCAAGGATGGCACACAGTTTAGGATAGTATTTCTCAACCATACATCTTAAAGTTGCCAAAGTTTGCTGGCTGGGGAATTCTGGGAGTTGAAATCCATACATCTTAAAGTTGCCAAAGTTTGCTGGCCAAGGAATTCTGGGAGTTGGGAGTTCATACATCCTAAGGTTTCCAAGGTTGAGAAACACTGGTTTAGGGTCTTGTGCATCACAAACACATCCCGAAGTTGACTTAATTAGCACAATGCAACTTGTACATGGCCAGATGCCCTAGACTGCCCTATTCTGCCCATCTTCCATACCAAACACAAGGGCAGCCTCACATGGATGTAGAAGGTAATTATAGGCCACTGCACTGAGACTGACCCTGGGCAACTGCCCTGGGAATGCCTGCCACCTTTCTTCTCTGTCACTCAATTTTGTGAAATTGTTTCTTTGAGTCTGTCATCCGTCCACATCACATGCCCCTAGTATGCACGCTTGCTGACCCCCATCTCAAGGAAAAGCCAGCCTACATTGGTTGTAGGGCTGATTTCGGGGGTGTGTGTGTCTTAATAACTATCTTCAGATTCATAATTCAAAGATATCTTTTCTTCCTTCCTCCCAGTCTATTTAGTTTTGATATTTGTACATTACCAGTGGAAAAATGATTGCTTTAATAATAATCTATTTCTTTTCCAATCTTGTCTTAATTTGCCCTTGCCTGTCTCTTCCTTTTTTTTTTATCTTCCAGCACCCCTCCCCTCTCTGCATCTTATCTATTCTTCAGCCCAAGAAAACAAAATTATCTACTGTGTTTGCTTCTTTATTATCAACTTAAGTTCATTAAACAGGCTGGTTGATTTTACCTTTACTGTTTTTATATTTAACTAACCCTGATTTTTTTTTACTTTCCGTTTTTGCTCTCCTAATGACTTTTGTAGCTTTCCAACTACAATAAGTACTACCATTTGCCTTATCTCAAATTTTTAGCATTCTGGCCTCCAATTCTGACAAGTTGTCATCTCTTTCTCTCTTGTAATTGTTACGTTTGCCCGAAGAAGACAACATGCCTTCCTTATCTACTATCTCCCTGTTTTAAACTGCTCTTTTTCTCCCAGTTTTTTCCTTTAGATTGTGAAGATTCCTCAAAAGAACAATCAAGAGTTCTGACATTAGTCCCACATCTCAAATTCTAATGGACTTGCAATCCTTGACTTGCAATTATTCATTTAGTGACCATTCAAAGTCACACTGGCATTGAAAAAAGTGACTTATGACCGGTCCTTACAATGGTCTCAGCATCCCCACGGTTGTGTAATCAAAATTCATATTTGTGATGGTTGCAGCGTCCCAGGGTCACACGATCCCCATTTACAATCTTCCCAGCCAGCTTTCCACAAGCAAAGTCAACGGGGGAAGTCAGATTTGTTTAACCACTGTATGATTCGCTTAACAAATGAAGTGATTCGCTTAACAACTGTGGCAAAAAGGTCATAGAATTGCGTGTGATTCACAACAACTGCTTTGCTTAGCGGTGAAAATTCTGCTCCTAGTTGCGGTTGTAACTCCCTGTATGTAATGAAAGGCCTCGGTGTGGTCAACGAAACAAAGGAAATCTATTCTCTTGCTCTTTTAATTATCTATCTTATTTTAGCTGTCATCTTGATTTCTGCCTTCAAGTCTTGGAATGTAATTAATTGAAAGTGACCTTCCAGGTCAGGGGTAGGCAACCTTGGCTTTTTATGACTCATGGACTTCAACTCCCAGAATTCCTGCGCCAGCATGGAAACTGCTCCCTTTCCCCTCAGCGTGGCTAGCTCAGGAATTCTGGGAGTTGAAGTCCACGAGTCATAAAAGAGCCAAGGTTGCCTACCCCTGTTCTAGGTCAAGGGTCTTCAAACTTGACAACTTTAAGACTTGTGGACTTCAGCTCCCAGAATTCCTCAACCAGCCACTCTGAGGGCTGGCTGAGGAATTCTGGGAATTGAAGTCCACAAGTCTTAAAGTTGCCAAGTTTGAAGACCCTTGTTCTAGGTCATCTAATCCAACTCCTTACCTAAGATAAGAATCCAGGGCCACAGTGACCATCCTCTGTTCCAGCATCACTGCTTCAAAAAATAGAATGTTCCATTGTTACACAACTCCTACTATTAGCAATTTTTTCTTGAAGTCCAATCATACCTTGTAATTTAAACCCCTCATTTCGTGAACTACCTTGTGGGATGATTCTCAACAATTCTTCTCTTCTACACGACACCCTTCAGATACTTGAAGGCAGTGAGCATGCCTCCCTGTAGTCTTCTCTTCTCCAGACTAAATGTAATCCATGTCTCCAACTGTTCCTCGTAAGGTGCTTCATTCCACACTCTTTACAGTTTGCCTTGCTCTTCTCGGAACATGCTGCATTTTGTTAATGTTCTTCCAGAAATGGGGTACCTAGAACTGGAAGCAAAATTCTAGATGTGGCTAGAGTCCTATTGCAGAATGAAAAACGTCTGTGACTCTCTTGATTCTGAGGTTATGCTTCTGTTGACACAGCCTAGGATTGCATTCCTTTTTTTTAAATATAAATATTTTATTGGTTTGTAACTATAACAGTCTCCCGTACCTGGCGTACAGCGTGTTGTCTTGGTTTATATTTTAACAAGGAAAAAAAGATAATAATAATTAATTAACAATCAGCAATGATTGAGTTTGATAATTCCATAATTAGTATATTAATTAATAATATATTTCTTTGGATCTTCCCTTCTCCCATTTATATTCTCCTTCTTCAACCTTAAACAAAATGTAATTCTTAATATTTTCAATATATAAATGATTGAATGTAGACATTTTTTTATATTTGTATAAATAATAATCATCTCTATGTTTAGCATTTTTTCAGCTTATATTATTCTTATAACCATCATCTCATTAGTTCACCATGCATCCTATTTTCCTAATTTTTGTTTAAGCTTAATTTCCCTTATATTCAATCCATTACTTATCGGTCATAATTTCTTCATATATTAGTCATCTAAATGTCCAAATTTTCTCATTTAGGCACCCCATCCCAATATTTTATGTCATGCATTATAGAAATACTGTACTTTTTATCTATCTTATAGTATCTAGGTATAACATCCTTTTTAATCAGTTTATATTTCACTTATATTAATAAAAGTTACATCAACCCACTATTTTTACACTTCATATATTATTTGTTCTCACTCTTTTCCTCCTCCTTCTGATCCTCAACATAGGACCATAAATAAAGTAAAGCACTATGAAGCGATATGTAAGTCTAAATACTATTACTATTGCTATTATTGATTGCTTTGCTGGAATCAAGATACGCTATAGCCACTCCATTCCTGTGGCTATCCATACTGGTTATTCTACCCCAAAAGAAAGGCAGTTTATGTAAAACCTGCCTGCTCATATGACATCTCTGGTCTCTAACATTTCTAACATTTGAAAGATCTTTGGAAAAAGCCATTGATTTGAGGAATACGGTTTGACTATTTACAAACTGTCTTGTTTTGTCAGAATAGGTATATATATATATATCAGTCTTAAGCCACAATCTTGTTCCATATTTGTTACTACCTTAATTAATCTACTTCCTTTACTTTTCATGAAGTTACCAGCACACGGTAGCCCAGCTGTCTTTGTTCAGAAAAAAAAGGAAAAGCTGATGAACGGATGGAATTTATTACCACAACAGCCACTAACCTTGAAAGACTTTTTTAAAAAATGAACCTGACCAATTTATGGTTGAAAGTCTGCTGGCCCGTTATGAAAAGGCTGGTTTGCAAACAATGCTAAGTCAGATTTTTTAAAACGACTATCATTTGTTTAACAAACCATTTTAGCCTGCAGGAACACTTCATATAAAGCCAGAAACAAATGAAATTCAGGATTTAGCCTGAAGGCCAATAATTAAATGGCTTTCCACATTCTTTTGAAGTGAAGGATTTTTTTTTTAATTAAAAATTTCCAAAACCTCACACTGAAGTTTTCTCTATTCTCAGAAATCTCTTGTTTAAAAACTGGGATCCTTAACCCAGCCAGACTTTCCTATGGCTCTGAAATCCCATACCGTTTATGGGCTCCTCAGAGGCATAATTAACGCATCTAGCAAGGCGTTTCTTGACAGTTTTCATAACACAATTAACAAAGCTAAGGCTTACTCAATTAACCCAGTTACTGGCTGGATGTTCACATCACAGGCTTGATTAAAATATCCATAAGCTAGTCTGTCCTTCAGTGGCCTCATTTACCCAATATGTTTAATCTGATGAATGGAAAATTTAGCAGCCCTAATTTGCAACCTTGGTTAGTTTTAGTCTTGGTTTGATTTCAGCTTCGTGGGTTAATTCAGCGACCAGATTAAGCACAATGGGCAAACAGATTTCAGGATTAAAGTGAGAGTCAAACTCAGACTCTACTCTACGGTTAGTTGTATGGTATTCAACTCAGAATGATATTTTTTTGCATTACACTCATTAATTGTGAGGAAAAGGGGTGTGTTAAAAATGTGCTACACTACCCTAATGAATAAATATAGGTAGTCCTTGACTTAACAACCACAACTGAGCCCAACATTTCCATTGCTAGGTTTTGCCCCATTTTCCCACTTTTCTTGCAACAGTTGTTAAGTGGATCACCGCAGTTGTTACATTACTAACAGGGCTGTTGAGTGAATCTGACTTCCCCATTGACTTTGCACATCAGAAGGTCGCAAAAAGGGGAATCACGTGACTTTGGGAAGCTGCAAGGGGCGCTAGCATGAAACACGGCCATTGAAAGTTTGAACGGCCAGTAAAGGCACGGTTGGTAAGCCGAGAACTACCTATAACAGTGGTGGTGAACCTATGGCACGCGTGCCAGAGGCAGCACTCAGAGCCCTCTCTGTTGGCACGTGTGCCACCGCTGCCAGCAGCAGGTCCATCAGGCCACCCCCGCCACCCGGAGCAGGAGCCCCACCCAGCACAAAGGAGGCGAAGCGGCCGACTAGCAAGCTGGAGTAGAGGTGGTAGAACAGAGGTCACCAACCACTGTCGATTGGTGGACTGGAAGAAAAGGGAGGGGGAAGCATTTCACATGCGTGCATGCGCGCATGGGACCACGAGCACGCACGTGCTGCAAATGGGACGGGGCTAGTGCCTGCGCCATACCCACTAGCCCCGCCCCATTCTTGCATGGTGCAGCGCCTTGTATCTGCACCCCGTGGCGTGGCGGCGACCGTTTTTTATGCCTTGCAGCGCGGCGGCCCATTTTTTTTTGCCCCCCGTTTTTGCGTGTCAGAGATGGCACTCAGAGGTGCCTCCCTGTCCCCCCCCCCAAGGGCACCACAATGCTGGTGCGGTCCTGGCACTTTGCGATAAATAAGTGGGTTTTGGGTTGCGGTTTGGCCACTCAGTCTCTACAGCAGTGGTTCTCAACCTTTTTAATGCCGCGACCCCAACCGGTCGTAAGTCAAGGACTAAACCGGTCGTAAGTCGAGGACTAAACCGGTCGTACGTCGAGGACTACCCAACCGGTCGTAAGTCGAGGACTTTCCCTGCCCGGGAGTGCCGCACATGTGTGGTTCCGCCCCCTGCGCCGGCCGAGGCGTAGCTGGCAAGCGGCAGAGACGGAGCAGGCCGACCACCAGCTGGCCCAGCCCAAGGGAGGTAAGGCACCCGCCGGAAAAGGGGGAAAAAATGGCGGACAAAAAAAATGGCGGACAGCCTTGCTTGGCGACCCCCATGAAATGGTCGATCGACCCCAAATGGGGTNTCCCACTTTTCTTGCAACAGTTGTTAAGTGGATCACCGCAGTTGTTACATTACTAACAGGGCTGTTGAGTGAATCTGACTTCCCCATTGACTTTGCACATCAGAAGGTCGCAAAAAGGGGAATCACGTGACTTTGGGAAGCTGCAAGGGGCGCTAGCATGAAACACGGCCATTGAAAGTTTGAACGGCCAGTAAAGGCATGGTTGGTAAGCCGAGAACTACCTATAACAGTGGTGGTGAACCTATGGCACGCGTGCCAGAGGCAGCACTCAGAGCCCTCTCTGTTGGCACGTGTGCCACCGCTGCCAGCAGCAGGTCCATCAGGCCGCCACCGCCACCCGGAGCAGGAGCCCCACCCAGCACAAAGGAGGCGAAGCGGCCGACTAGCAAGCTGGAGTAGAGGTGGTAGAACAGAGGTCACCAACCACTGTCGATTGGTGGACTGGAAGAAAAGGGAGGGGGAAGCATTTCACATGCGTGCATGCGCGCATGGGACCACGAGCACGCACGTGCTGCAAATGGGACGGGGCTAGTGCCTGCGCCATACCCACTAGCCCCGCCCCATTCTTGCATGGTGCAGCGCCTTGTATCTGCACCCCGTGGCGTGGCGGCGACCGTTTTTTATGCCTTGCAGCGCGGCGGCCCATTTTTTTTTGCCCCCAGTTTTTGCGTGTCAGAGATGGCACTCAGAGGTGCCTCCCTGTCCCCCCCCCAAGGGCACCACAATGCTGGTGCGGTCCTGGCACTTTGCGATAAATAAGTGGGTTTTGGGTTGCGGTTTGGCCACTCAGTCTCTACAGCAGTGGTTCTCAACCTTTTTAATGCCGCGACCCCAACCGGTCGTAAGTCAAGGACTAAACCGGTCGTAAGTCGAGGACTAAACCGGTCGTAAGTCGAGGACTACCCAACCGGTCGTAAGTCGAGGACTTTCCCTGCCCGGGAGTGCCGCGCATGTGTGGTTCCGCCCCCTGCGCCGGCCGAGGCGTAGCTGGCAAGCGGCAGAGACGGAGCAGGCCGACCACCAGCTGGTCCAGCCCAAGGGAGGTAAGGCACCCGCCGGAAAAGGGGGAAAAAATGGCGGACAAAAAAAATGGCGGACAGCCTTGCTTGGCGACCCCCATGAAATGGTCGATCGACCCCAAATGGGGTCCCGACCCACAGGTTGAGAAACACTGCAAGTCTAAAAAGTTCGCCATCACTGACCTATAAAGCATGCAGTGCAAATACGGTATCTCAGAAAAGGCTGCATTGTTTGGATTTGGACCAAAGGAGAAGTCCTTTTTCCGCAGCCCGCTTCGTCCGCCCAGGGGCTGCCGGGCAAGGCGAGAACTGCAGCTGCCCAGAGTGGGAAAGGCGAGGGTGTTTTCGGAGCCCGGCCTCCGGATTGGCTCCCTTCATAAATCCAGAATTTGGGCGTTCTCTACTCTCATTCCAGCAGCAGCGAGTGGGCCGGGCCAGGCCCGGGCCTTCCCCCCCAGACGAGCCCCGGGGAGGAGCCGCGGCTGGCGGCAGCCGAAAAAAAAAACTCCGCCTCCCCCGGAGAAAGGGGCGCATTCATTCATTCTCCTCCGCTGTCGATCGCGCGCCTGGGCTGCCCCGCCGCGACTCTCGGAGACGGCGAGTCCCGCACCGGGACGTCGGAAAGCGACCTGAGCGGGCCAAGCGGAGGAAAGAAAGAAAGGAAAGAAAAAGAAGAAAAAGAGGAGAAAGGAGAAGGGGGAAAAAAAAGAAAAGAGGAGAAAGGAGAAGGAGAAGAAAAGAAAAGAAGGGAGGAAAAGAGGAGGAAGGGAAAGGGAAGGAAAGAAAGAAAGAGAGAGAAAAGGAGGAAGGGGAAGGAAAGGGAAAAGAGGAAAAGAGGAGAAAAGACAAGACAAGAAAGAAAAGAGGAGAAAGGAGAAGGAAAGGAAAGAAGGGAGGAAAAGAGGAGAAAGGAGAAGGAAAGAAAAGAAAAGAAGGGAGGAAAAGAGGAGAAAGGAGAAGGAAAGAAAAGAAAAGAAAAGAAGGGAGGAAAAGAGGAGAAAGGAGAAGGAAAGAAAAGAAAAGAAGGGAGGAAAAGAGGAGGAAGGGGAAGGGAAGGAAAGAAAGAGAGAGAAAGGGAGGAAGGGAAAGGAAAGGGAAAAGAGGAGAAAAGACAAGGCAAGAAAGAAAAAAGAGGAAAGGAAAGGAAAGGAAAGGAACGGAACGGAAAGGAAAACCAAAACCTTCGGGCACGGAGATCAAGTGGATTAATCGGAGCCGATCCCCTGGGTTTGCCAATGGCCAAAGGAGAGGGAGCGGAAAGCGTCTCCTCGGCTGGCCTCTTGCAACCGAGCATCTTAAAACCGGAGGAGCTGATCCGTTCCAAGGTAACGCCAAAGTCGAGCGGGCGGGCCAAGGCGAAAAGAGGCGGTGGGGGGAGAGGAAGAAAAGTTAACGAAGGCGCGGAGGGGCTGGAAACCGCGCGCGAAGCTGCTTCTGCTGGGGAACCGGGCAGATTTACTCCCGAGGAGGCACGGCTAGAAATAGCCGGCCGATCCACGTGCAGCCCGGGCAGCCAGTCAGTCGGCCGGGGGGGAGGGAGGGATGGGGGGGGTGTCCCGAGAGACCCCGAAAGTCCGGAATGGGTCTGGGGTACGGGCGCCGCTCGCCTGCCTCCCCCTCCTCCCAAGCAGAACCGGGAGGGCATGAAGCGGCCCCTCCCCAAAATTACAACGGCTCTCCTGGAGGCGAAGTTCGGTGGCCCCCTCCGGATCGGGGCGGAGGTGGGTGGGTGGGTGGGCGGGCGAGCCTTCCTTATAAGGCCCGGAGCCTTCAAATTCGAGCGGGCTCCGGGGCGGTGGGGGAAACCACCATGGCTCTGCGGCGGACGATGGCCGGCCCCTGGCGCTTGGTCAAGGTGAGTCCGCTCCGACGTGTCGGACGTGTGAACGGGGCCACGGGGGGAAGCGAAGGGGGCCGGCAAGGAGAGGGAACCCCCCCCCCCCATCCGCCTCTTGCAAAAAGAGCCACCTGGCTTTGGGCGAGTCAGCCTTGGGAAGTTGCACTCCGGTCGTTACGGGGCCTCGCGCGGTTCAAGTTCATTCATAAATGGGAAGAAGAAGGCGCACCCGCCCCCCTTTGGGCGACTTCCTCTTTGGAGAAAATGCATAAATAAAGAGAGGAAAGCGCTCTCTCTCACACGCCTTGCAGCCAAGGGAGATACGCTTGGCTTGTTTAACCCCCCCCCCTTTAATTAAAAAAATAATAATAATGGGGAAGGGGGCAGACTTTCACCTTCAAGTCTCTTTTCCCAGCCTCGTGGCGGTGTGTGCGCGCGCGCGCGCGCGTGTGTGTGCGTTTCTGCCTCTTTAAGAAGTGACTTTAGGAAGTGGCTGTTTCAGAAAGGGGTGTGTGGGGGGGTGAGGTTTTAATGCGAGGGTGTCTGTTCAGGGTTTGGCTTCCCTCGTAAGTGTTGTGTACTCCGAAGGATCATCACAAACACACTGGCTGAAATCACAGGAGGGGGGGGTGTTGGTTGAGAAAATCTTAGTCCATTTACAACACTCAATCCATGCTACTGTGCATTATTTTGAAAGAGTTTGTAATTCTTGATTTAACTAGGCTTCTTTCCCCCCCCCCCCCCCTGAAATTCAGCTCGGTTTTTACTACTGAAAAAGCATGGGCTGGGTGACCGGAATGCCCGGATTCTTAGCGTCAGGTGGGAACTCACCCAGGTGTGAGAATGCGAGCCTGGCACTTCGAGTTCTTGAAAGAATGAATGAATTCGGTGCTGAAAACCGTGGGATAGCTCTCTTAGCCAGTTTCCGGCTCTGACCACGATGGCCAGTAAACAAACCTTAAAGGGCAAGGAATATTTAGTCTCTGGCTTCTCTCTCTCAGATGTCTGTTGAAGTCCGGCTGCTTCCTGAAAAAAACACCTTTGAGACTTCTCTTAGACTTGATGTTTCTCATTTGTAACCTGAGCATTGGAATGGTGGCTGGATTTTGATGAATGGCTCTTGTCAGGTGGTTTTAGGGTGACCACATTGTGGCTTAAGTGAATGGCCTGTTGCACACAAAAAGGCTAAACAAGAGCTGGATTCACCAAACCGTTGAATGTCCAACTGCCACTTTAGTCTAGCCTTGCAAACGTGGCCACTGTGTATGGCTTGATCTTGGGGTAACCATGGAATGTAAGCCAGGATTCAGGGCATAGCACTTGGCTAGGCATTAGGGTACCTACCCAATGTTTTGAATTTAAATACCCATTCAGCCTTAGCTAGCATAGCCAGTGGCAAGAGAACGCAGGACTGTATCCAAAACACCTGGAGAACATCAAATTGTCCACCTCTGATTAAAGAATAGTGTGAGGATAGTCTTTGTGTCTGGAGGTTCAACTGGAAGATCCCACTGTTTTCTCACTTGTAACATGCTTTTTCAGTAGTAAAAACCGAGCTGAATTTCAGGGGGGGAAAGAAGCCTAGTTAAATCAGGAATTACAAACGCTTTCAAAATAATGCACAGTAGCATGGATTGAGTGTTGTAAATGGACTAAGATTTTCTCAACAAACCCCTCCCCCTCCTGTGATTTCAGCCAGTGTGTTTATGATGATCCTTCTGAGTACACAACACTTGCATTTATCAATCGGTTGGATTGGGTGTAGTGATTACCGCAACTTCCTAGAGATGATGCACATTTGCTGTGTTCACTCAATACACATAATCAACTCTGGTAAAAAAAATCCAGTGGTGTGCAAAACTCAGCTTTAACTTCTTTGATCGGATCCGAGGGGGGGAGGGGTGGGAGAGGACCTCAGAGCTGAATAATTTAATGCAACATCTCAACATTTTCAGTGCTAATAATTATTTTTTTTTTCAAATTTTTATTAATTTTCAAATAAACAAATTCTAAATACAAATATGGTGTACATTAATTAAAAAAAACATATTAAACATAATCAGTGCTAATAATTATTGATAGTGCTTCCAGAGTTTGTTTGGATGAAGGGGGAGGGTGTTACGGAGATAAACCCTGCTGGCACTGGGAAAAAGGCGTTTAATTGGTTTTTCACCCCAATTGGGGGCAGAAAGCGTGAACAAGCCACTACTTTTTGTGAGCCAGCTTCCATTATCTGTCCTTGGTGAGATTTATTGCCCATTTGAGCTGGGATATTTGCAAAGGGTGAGCTAAGAAAGTTGTTGCTATAACGTAGGAGTGATAAATACCTTGGGAAGATACGTGCAGTTGCTAAAGATTCTGGAAAGTTATGCAAAATTCTCCCTTTCTAAAACTAAGTACAGACCAAAGCACTTGGTCAATTTCTTGTTCAGTGTATTGTGCGAATCCAGAAAATACGTTAATTCCGTAAACTGTGTTGGCTGAATTTAAAGATGGATTAAATTTGTGGAGTATAGACCGGTATTTCTCATCCTTGGTATTTTTAAGACATGTGGACTTCCAACTCCCAGAATTCCCCAGCCAACTTCCTGTTGCCAAGGCTGAGAAAAACCGATACAGAGTGAGTCCTTATGGTGCTTTGATCCTTGCTTCCAAATTCTCTTTTCCAGAGAGAAAGCAAAGCTAAGCTATCAATATGCAGCAAAGTGTGTTATGCCATCGGTGGAGCACCCTATCAGATCACTGGCTGTGCTTTGGGATTCTTTCTACAGATTTACTTACTGGACGTGGTGCAGGTAAGCCCTAACTGGCCTCTTTGAAGCTGGGTGACGGTGGTCAGACCAAGACTTATTTGTTGGGACTTGTGTTGGATTCAACTCTAGGTTGAGCCCCTTCCACAGATTTGCACCCAATATAAATTTTCTTTAAGGGCTGTTTTCTTTGGTTTAGAGCAGTGATGGCGAACCTTTTAGAGACCGAGTGCCCAAAAACTGCCCCCACTCCACCCCCTGCCCCGCCCCGTTCCGCCTCCAATCCCCCGTTCTGCCCCGCCTGCCCGCAGGGCCACTCACCGCCTCCAGGGCCCGCCACAGATCGCCCAGGCAGCCCAGCAGCGCTATGGCGGTCACGCCCTCTGCCCACACCCTGCAGCATCAACTGTGCACGATGGGGTGTGAGGGCAGAGTCTTGTCTACGCTGCCTGGCTGCCATGTCCTTGGCTGCACTGCTCCGCATGGGCCACGCTCAGGGGTGACTTTCCTTCAGGGGGGCTGCTGGAGAGGAGGGGGTCACAGGGGAGGCGAGGCTGGGGCAACGGCACGTGTGCCCACAGAGAGGGCTCCGAGTGCCACCTCTGGCACCCGTGCCATAGGTTCGCCACCACTGGTTTAGAGTTCCCCAAAGCTTCTGTTTCCATGCAGAATTTCCTACATACTCCACTCTATGTAGAACCTTAGCTTTTTAAGGAAGCATCTCTTCTGGTTTCTGCTTGAGATGCTCGCTTCCTATACGGAGGTACTTTCTTGATGCTCTTTCGGATCTGGTCTCAGCGCTGTGTCCCTCGTACCATACCACCCCCTGGACAGGCAGCCCTCCTTCAGGCAACTCCTTATTGAGCTCAGGATCCAAGGGCTTCTGCAGGGCTGTGTAAAGATAGTCCTTGACTTACTTACTTTCTATCTAACAAAATGAAATTCAGTGGTGAAAAAAAGTAAGGTTCTACATTTAGGCAAGAAAAACCAAATGTACATGTATAGTATAGGGGGTAACTTGCTCAATAGTAGTAACTTTTAGAGGGATCTTGGAGTCCTAGTGGACAATCACCTAAATAGGAGCCAGCAGTGTGCTGCAGCTGCCAAAAAAGCCAACACAGTGCTGGGCTGCATTAACAGAGGGATAGAATCAAGATCACGTGAAGTATTAATACCACTTTAAATGCCTTGGTAAGGCCACACTTGGAATACTGCATCCAGTTTTGGTCACCATGATGTAAAAAAGATGTTGAGACTCTAGAAAGAGTACAGAGAAGAGCAACAAAGATGATTAGGGGACTGGAGGCTAAAACATATAAGGAAAGGCTGTTGGAATTGGGTATGTCTAGTTTAATGAAGAGAAGGATGAGGGGGGACATGATAGCAATATTCCAATATCTCAGGGGCTGCCACAAAGAAGAGGGAGTCAAGCTATTTTCCAAAGCGCCTGAAGGCAGGACAAGAAGCAATGGATGGAAACTGACCAAGGAGAGAAGCAACCTAGAGCTAAGGAGAAACTTCCTGACAGTTAGAACAATTAACCAGTGGAACAACCTGCCTCCAGAAGCAGTGAATGCTCCAACACTGGAAGTTTTTAAGAAGAGACTGGACAGCCATTTGTCCGAAGTGGTGTAGAGTTTCCTGCCTGAGCAGGGGGTTGGACTTGATGACCTCCAAGGTCCCTTCCAACTTTATTATTATTATTATTATTATTATTATTATTATTATTATTATTACTTATGACCCCAGTCGGGAGCATAATTTCTGTTGCTGAGCAAGGCGGTTGTGAAGTCTGTCGTGCCCAGTTTTATGACCTTTTTGCCACAGTTGTTAAGTGAATCGTGCAATTGTTAAGCGAATTGCACAAATTACACAGCTTCCCCCATTGACTTTGCTTGTTGAAAGCTGCCTGGGAAAGTTTAAAATGGCAACCAGGGCCAGTCGCAACCGTCATAAATGTATGGCCTTTGCCAAGGGCCCAAATTTGGATCATGGGATGTTGGGGACACTGAAGGGGAGCGTAAGAGGCGAGGACTGATTGCACCTCACTTTATTTTCAATGCCATTGTCACATGGTAACAATGGTTCAAAGGAATGGTGGTCCATCGAAAACTACCTGTCACAAATGGGCCCAGTGCAGCTNAAGATGTTGAGACTCTAGAAAGAGTACAGAGAAGAGCAACAAAGATGATTAGGGGACTGGAGGCTAAAACATATAAGGAAAGGCTGCTGGAATTGGGTATGTCTAGTTTAATGAAGAGAAGGACGAGGGGGGACATGATAGCAGTATTCCAATATCTCAGGGGCTGCCACAAAGAAGAGGGAGTCAAGCTATTTTCCAAAGCACCTGAGGGCAGGACAAGAAGCAATGGATGGAAACTGACCAAGGAGAGAAGCAACCTAGAGCTAAGGAGAAACTTCCTGACAGTTAGAACAATTAACCAGTGGAACAACCTGCCTCCAGAAGCAGTGAATGCTTCAACACTGGAAGTTTTTAAGAAGAGACTGGACAGCCATTTGTCCGAAGTGGTGTAGAGTTTCCTGCCTGAGCAGGGGGTTGGACTTGATGACCTCCAAGGTCCCTTCCAACTTTTTTTTTTTTTTTTTTTTTTTTTTTTTTTTTTTTTTTTTTTTTTTTTTTTTTTTTTTTTTTTTTTTTTTTTTTTTTTTTTTATTATTATTATTATTATTATTATTATTATTATTATTATTATTATTATTATTATTTTTATATTCGATTGTATTTTATTCGATTGTATTTTTATTCGATTGTTAGCCGCCCTGAGTCCGCAAGGAGAAGGGCGGGATATAAATTTAATAATAAATAAATAAAATAAAAATAAATTATTATTATTACTTATGACCCCAGTCGGGAGCAGAATTTCTGTTGCTGAGCAAGGCGGTTGTGAAGTCTGTGGTGCCCAGTTTTATGACCTTTTTGCCACAGTTGTTAAGTGAATCGTGCAATTGTTAAGCGAATTGCACAAATTACACAGCTTCCCCCATTGACTTTGCTTGTTGAAAGCTGCCTGGGAAAGTTTAAAATGGCAACCAGGGCCAGTTGCAACCGTCATAAATGTATGGCCTTTGCCAAGGGCCCAAATTTGGATCATGGGATGTTGGGGACACTGAAGGGGAGCGTAAGAGGCGAGGACTGATTGCACCTCACTTTATTTTCAATGCCATTGTCACATGGTAACAATGGTTCAAAGGAATGGTGGTCCATCGAAAACTACCTGTCACAAATGGGCCCAGTGCAGCTTTCTTCATCCAGAACCTTCCGGGTGTGGTAGAATTAAAATTCCCCAGAAATCGTAGCAGCACGTGATTGTTGTTTGGGAACTCCAGGAATTACTGAGCAATAACAAATATGCTGCCCCAATTCATCCAGAAGGAGGGCTGGGCAATTAATTTTCCCAAAGGGATACAGCAAAGGTGGGACGGTTGTGCAGAGCCAAACCCAACAGAGCCGTACACTTATTTACATTTGATTTTCTAATTTTTTTCCCAATTGACCTCACACGGGCTAGGCAGGGACAGACAAAAGAGCCGGATGTGGTCTCGCGCTGCAAAATGCCCAGGTCTGATCCAAAGGGCACCACTTTAGGGAACGAATATTCCCAAATTGCAGGGGTTTCTCATGCTTTTTCTCCTAGATCAGGGGTCTGCAACCTTGACAACTTTAAGACTTGTGGATTTCAGCTCCCAGAATTCCTCAGCCAGCAAAGGAATTCTGGGAGCTGAAGTCCACAAGTCTTAAAGTGGTCAAGGTTGCAGACCCCTGGCTTAGATGGAACTTCATGCTTCCATTTCACATCTTGTTTTCCTGGGGCAGAGAATACCTCTAGAATTGCTGACAATGTGAACGGAACCAAGGCTAAAATCCAGAGCCTGCTCCCACTTCTACTCTGATAGGCAACCACACTGTTGAAGGCATTGTTCAGTCCATTTTACATGCTCCTGGCAAGTGTTCCCAAACGAAGAACATCTTGTTTTCTCATGGGGCATTGCTTGCCTCCATGATATGTTGTCGGTGGTGTTTTGCTTTCAGTAAATAACTCCTGCTGAGAATAGCAGCACATGTGCTATTGCTTGGGTAACTCATTGACTGAGTTCACACATCCCACAAAGCCCTGGCTTGCTTGATCTGTAATTTGTTAAATAAGCCACACTGGCTTGGTTTGACAAGCCCCCAAGCCTGACCAAACAATGTTATGTACCACTGTTGACATGTGGTTCCATTTGTTTTGTTGGCCCCGTCCTCTCTGGAAGTCTGCATAGCATGTAGAGGTTCATAGCTCTGAATTAAGAATTCAGCAACTCGGCATTTCAAAACTTGAAGGTGGCAGGCTTAAAAATGCAATTAATGTGACTATGGAAATTCTCAATCATCCAGGTCATGATTGTCCCAAAGGTGCTTTTTCCAAAAGTCAGCTGGACTTTCTTGGTTTTTTTTTTCTCATCCAAGAAGCTCATCCAGAACTGAAGAAGCTTCTTGGATGAGAAGTGAAAAGTTTTCAAAGGAAAAAAAACAAACCAAGGAAGTTGTCTTTTGAAAAAAAGCACATTTGTGGCAATTAATGTAACTTCACCACCTGAAAAAGCCTGTCCAAGGTTTCTGTTTCAGCTAGAAACAAAATTTGAAACACTTGGAAAAACTCAGGAGAAAATATCAAAATTGTAGAGTGAGTCACACAGGTAATAATAATAATAACAACAACAACAACAATAACAACAGTAATAATAACAGTAATAATAACAGTAATAATAACAGTAATAATAACAGTAGTAATAATAGTAATAATAATAGTAATAATAATAATAGTGATAATAATAAAGTTGGAAGGGACCTTGGAGATCATCTAGTCCAACCCCCTGCTCAGATAGGAAACCCTATACCATTTGGACAGATGGCTGTCCAGTCTCTTCTTAAAAACCTCCAATGTTGGAGCATTCATGGCTTCTGGAGGCAGGTTGTTCCACTGGTTAATTGTTCTAACTGTCAGGAAGTTTCTCAGCTCTAGGTTGCTTCTCTCCTCGCTTAGTTTCCATCCGTTGCTTCTTGTCCTGCCTTCAGGCGCTTTGGAGAAAAGGTAGTCTTCAACTTATGACCGATCACTTAGTGAAGGTTTGAAGTTAAGACCTGAATTCAAAGTTCCAATGGTTGCCTCCCCCCCCCAGTCACATGATTGCATTTTGGGTGCTTGACAACTGGCCAGCATGTACGGCCATTTGCAGCATCCCACACTCACACGACCACAGTTCATAAGGGGTTTCAATGGAAACAGGCATTTCCTTCTGATTTCCAGCAAAAAAAAAAAAAAAGACCCATTGTGGACAATGGGTTCGCTTAACGGCTGCAGCGTTCATTTACAACCGATACAAAAAAGGTTGTAAAGTTGGGCACGGTCACCTGATGACCCGCTTAACAATCAGCATGACTTACGAGCGTGATTCCAGGCTCAACTACAGGTCATAAGTTGAGGACTACCTGTAGTTATTGGAAGAGATAGAAAGCCGTTACCAAGAGAATTTCAGCTGCTCATGAAACTGCTTGAGTTTATACGGCTGTAGTTTAAATACTGAGTTTTCCACCTCGCCCTGCCTTTGTCTCTTTCTGGTGGGTTGTTTCTACTTGTCCTTTTTTTTTCCCTGCAAGAGACCAATCTGCTTTTCTTTCACATTACTTACAGTGAGAGAATGAACTCTCACTTTGCGTTTCATGGAGGTTCTTCCTTTCTTCTGTTTAACAGATGGATCCCTTCTATGCATCTATCATCCTTTTTGTGGGACGTGCGTGGGATGCCGTAACTGATCCCCTGGTGGGTTTCTTCATCAGTAAAAGCTCCTGGACTTGCTTTGGACGCCTGATGCCCTGGTAAGCATGCCTGGTTGCAATCTTGTGGAACAAAGCCTCATGTTGTACAGTGACATCTGCAGAGTTTCCTTGTCACAAAGCAGGAGTAGTTCGCCATTATACCTTTTTTTCCAGAGGTCTTGAAAAATTATTTTTATCCAATAGCCTGGTGTGTCTTGGTGTCTTCCATACAAGCTCCAACCTTGTTTAACTTTCAGAAGATCAACCAAGGTTGGCGATGTTCTGCCACCTTCTGTGATGAAACTTAAGGAAGCTCATTGCTGCTACTGATCACAAGAGCACACATGGGTGCTATTGTTGATAACAAAAGAGAAGTGGTTTGCCGTTATCTTGTGACATGTTTTTTTTCCCCAATACCCAGAACTTGTCTTCAGCTTGGAAAACTAGATGGAGATACCCCTGTAGTCACTAGAAATCAAGCTGACTTAAAATCAGTCTTGACTTAGCCAAAAGTGCTGTGCATTGACAGAATTGTAACCCTGTTGTTTGCAGTTTTTGACTGGAGAACGTCAAAAGCAGCAGGAGAGTTTTGATCCTTAGTGACTAAAGTCGGATGAGCTGGAGCTTTGGACTAGCTGCAGGTTCCTATCTCCACTGGGGTTGTAGAAGAAGCTACTAACGGTGTAGGAAGTGGGTTGGTGTCTATCATAGTCAAGTGGGAAGCATTCAAGGGGTGCACTTGAGGGTAGCAGTAATATTGGCAGCTGATTGTGTCCCCTAGTTTTGTGACTGCAGCACTGTGGATGAATTCTGCTTCTTCCCCAACCTGGGAGATAATTTGGGGTCCTTGTAGAGACATAGGAAGAAGGTGACTTGATGAAATGGAGACACTTTGCATGCTGTGAGCATGGGAAGCAAAACCTGTGTTTTGGTAGGTCACAAGGAAGAAGTCAACCTGCACTTGGGATTGGGCTGGTCCATGAAAGGTTTTGTATGTGTAGGTATAAAAAAAACACCCACAATAGATAACACATTTGTTCAAGCTACAACTTCTTCCTGGATATTCTGTTTTCCCTCTAATGTTTGCTTTTTTCCCCTCACCCCATTTCAGCTGTTGGTGAGCATTTTAGAGATAGCATGCCCCAAGTGGCTTGGGGAACACCTGTTTTCTTCATTTATAGCAAGCGTGGACAGAAGACTTTTCAGGATTGTTCCAGATCTTGAAGTCCTTCTTAATGCCGATTGGAAAATAGCAACCGGGTGGCACCAGATTGCCTACAATCGTGTTGCTTTACCTTAGCAACTTTACAATGTGTGGACTTCAACTCCCAGAATTCCCCAGCCAGCCTGCTGGGAGTTGAAGTCCACAAATCTTAAATTTGCTAAGGTTGAGATACAGTGATTTAGCCTAACCATCTGCTCAATTCAGGATTTACTAGAACAGTGGTGGCGAACCTATCGCACGGGTGCCAGAGGCGGCATCAGAGCCCTCTCTGTGGGCACGCATGCCATCACCCCAGTCCTAGGCCTTCAGCTGGGTTTTATAAAACCTTTTCGCTTTAGGTTCAATCAATCAGTCAATTTCAACTTGCGGGGGAAAAAAAAGATCTTGCAAAGTTGGAATTGATTGATTGAACTTTTTAGTCCCACCCAGTCTGCCATTGCCATTGCAGCCACGCCCACCCAATGGGCCACACCCAGCCAATGGGCCACATCCACCCGGCACCCGACGATGCATAAGTGGGTTTTGGGTTGCAGTTTGGGCACTCGGTCTCTAAAAGGTTCGCCATCACTGTACTAGAACATCTCTGAGAATTGACCGTCCAGACCTTATTTGAACCCCTCAAGGAAAAAAGAATTTTCAGCTTCATAGGACAGCCTTCCCCTGACTGCGGCTCATACAAGTCAGGAAATTTATTTTGATGTTTACCCTGAAAAGTCTGTAAATGATGTAAGGATTATAAAACAAAGAATGAGAATACAAGCATGAAAGCCTGCACAGGATATTATAAAACAGAAATGCACAATGTTTTCTAGGTTACATTTGAATTTCTAGACATACCCTAAGGGTGCAGTCCAAAAATTTGTGCTTGACGCCAAGACAGTCAAACTTTGAGTTGATTTAATTCACTTTTATGTAATTAAAACTTGCAGTTCAGAATAGTTGGCAGTTGGAGGATTTGCCCGTTCAGCATGAAGATTAGCTGTTGATTATATACGATCCTCAACTTATAACCATAAGTGACCCTGAAATTATGGTCATAAGTTGTTGGGGTCATAAGTTGAAAGCATGTCCCTGGACCTGAGTTTTTGGCATTTTTTTTGCAGCAGTCATTAAGCAGATGCCCTGATCATTAAGTGAACCCTGAGATCATTAAGCAAATTCATTTTACCTAATGGGTGTTTTTTGCTGGATACCAAAAGTAAAACACCAGATAAGATGACAAAAATTATGGTCACATGGCTGCAGAATGCTACAACTGCAGCCATAAAGCTGAGCCAGTGGCCCAGTGCCCAAAATGTGATCCATGGAGGTTTGTGTAGACATCCTAACTTTGAAGAGTTGCTTACCAATCAGTTGTAGGTCGAGGACTATCTCTAAAATGGTCAGATTGTTTTCCAGGGCTGGGCACGTGTTTGATCTCAGAAGCATGAGGTTTCCACCGTTAGGCCAACCAACCAGGAACTTTTAATAATTGGCTGGAATAATTGAGTCCTCGTGTGTGCTCTCTTTGCATAGATTGGCCTTTAAGAGGAAAAAAATATATAAGCGCAAAGAGGAACAGTGTATGAATAAAGGAGTTCATTCAGCTAAGCTTTAGGGACCTCTTTTGAAAGAAGTTTTTTGTCAAAGCTTTTCCTGACTCTGGGTTCAGGCAGTCACAATAACCCCATGTGAATAAAACACTGGCGTCCCATAATAGGCAACTCTCACCAAACAGAAATGAATTACCGGTATGTTTTATTATTATGCTGGCTGGGGAATTCTGGGAGTTGAAGTCCATGCATCTTAAAGCTGCTAAGGTTGAGAAACTCTAGTCTACAGCAGGAACTTGACTTACAAGCATCTGTTTAGCAAAAGTGACTTAAGACTGGTCCACAGGCTTGTGTGACCGCCCTAGCATCCTCGTGGTCACATGATGAAAATTTGGGCACTGGGCAACCGGCATGCATTTACAACGTTTGCGGTGTCCTGGAGTCACGTGATCACCATTTGCAGCCTACCTAGTCAGCTTCTGACATTGGGGGAAGCTGGATTCATTTAACGACCGCATGATTCATTTAACAAGCGCAGGGATTCACATAACAACAATGGCAAAAAGGTCATGAAATTGGGTGCATCTCACTTAACAACTGCCTTGCTTAGCAAGAAAAATAACTGTGGTCATAAGTGGAGGATTACCTGTTCTTCATATAATCTGTCAAATGATGGTTGGGTTGCCGCATGCTATGTCACAAATACATTAAGCCTATTTTAGCTTAGCTTAGCCCGAATATTGTGTGGATCCGGATAGAGAATCTCAAAGTCTGCTATAATAATAATAATAATAATAATAATAATAATAATAATAATAATAATAATAATAATAATAATAATAATAATAATAATAATAATAAAAAAAAAAAAATAGTAGTAGTAGTAGTAGTAGTACCACCAATAGTAATAGGCGCCTTGGGTGCAATCCCAAAACAACTGGAGCACCACTTGAACACCATTGGCATTGACAAATTCGCCATTAGTCAATTGCAAAAAGCGGCCTTACTAGGAACTGCTTCCATTCTGCAACTATATCTGTAATACCATCAAACATCCACATCTGCCTATCCCAGGTCCTTGGTAAGGACTCGATAGGTAGACAAAATGCCAAATCCAGTCTGAACATCTGGCTGACTGTGCGACGATCAATAATAATAATAATAATAATAATAATAATAATAGTAATAGTAGTAGTAGTAGTAGTAGTAGTAGTAGTAGTAGTAGTAGAATTGGAAAGGACCTTGGAGGTCATCTAGTCCAACCCCCTGCTCAGGCAGGAAACCCTATACCATTTCGGACAAATGGCTGTCCAGTCTCTTCTTAAAAACTTCCAGTGTTGGAGCATTGACAGCTTCTGGAGGCAGGTTGTTCCACTGATCTTAGCTGGCAGCTGCCTTCACCCAACACAGTACTGGGCATGCAGGCTGGTATTGATGGGACATGAACTGAAGGGTGCAGGGATGTGGGGCAGGCTAATTTAAATATACCTTTATTGCACATATGGAGGCTTTGCTCAGCTGCAATTGTTAGAAGCCCTGTGCTCGGGGAATGCAGATGTGTGCATGTATGTATTGTGCCCTCTTGCTTCTATAGTTTCCACCCTTGGCATTTGCCCAGGGTAATTTGTTGGCAGGGTTGCTTCCTCTGGAAGACCTGAAACAGCCCCCTTATCAGCAGCTAAGTTTAGAGTCCCCTGACGTAAGAAAAGCCTGGGATTTAGGAGGTCATGTCCTCAGGCCTCTGATCAGGTGACTGTCCTTAGCTTTGCAGGACACCCTGATGCACGTTGCAGCCCAGTCCTTTGAGAAGGGCCCCCCCAGCTCGGTTCTTCTCCTTCTCTTCCTGCAATTAAACCACCTGAGCTTTTGCAGCAGTTTCAGACGGACATTCCTGAAAGTTAGTTTGCCCTTCCATTACAGGTCATCCTCGGCTCACAACTGTAATTGAGTCCACAAGTCGTCCTTCTCTTCCTTAAACTAGACATACCCAATTCCAGCAGCCGTTCCTCATATGCTTTGGCCTCCAGTCCCCTGATCCTCTTTGTTGCTCTTCTCTGCACTCTTTCTAGAGTCTCAGCATCTTTTTTACATCGTGGTCACCCAAAGCTTCGGTAGCAATAAATGCTCGTCGTGGCAATAAGAAGCGGATCCATGCGCCAACCACAGAGAAAGGCACTTTTCAGCTTTTGGGGTTTGCACTGCACTCAGATCAAGAGCCACTTTTGAGTTCTCTCTTGTTTTTCTTTNTTCCTTCCTTCCTTCCTTCCTTCCTTCTCCTTTTCTTTTCCCTCCCCTTCCTTCCCCTTCCCTTCTTATCCCTTTATCTTCCCTTTTGCTTTCCACATAGACCATTGTTCTGGCACTCATAAAAAGTACCTAAGGCTAAAATGCGTCTGCATACTTCCATATGGTAACCTCTTGTGGTAGCAACATCTAGAGAAGTTGAACTATGCATGACTCTGAAGGATAGGTAAAATGTTCTCCCTTCTCCCAGCTGGCTAAAAATAGACACCATAAATGAATGTTCTTTATTTCTCTTCCTCTTCTTGTCATCTCTGCTCAGTCCGTATGAGTTTTCTTGCCCGGACTGCTAAGAAACCACAAGAAGTAACATCTTCCCGGAGGACAAGAACATTTTTCATTTGAACAATAAAAGATTGAGGGCCAGCCTGTGCTGCAGGAAAAATCGTATCCTCGTCATTCTCCTTTTTGAAGGATGATTTTAATTTTGCCAATGAGCATTTCGCATTTAGTCTTTCCCAACATCCAAATATCTAATGAGCTAAAAAATCTAGGATGGTAGCAGTCTTTTCAGTTCCCCAAGTAAAGTCAGTTTGTTGTTGTTGTTAATTGCGAAGTCGTGTCCAACCCATCGCGACCCCATGGACCCCAACGTCCCCCTAGGCCTTCCTGTCCTCTACCATCCTCTGGAGTCCATTGAAGTTCACGCCTCCTGCTTCAGTGACTCCATCCAGCCACCTCCTTCTCTGTCGTCCCCTTCTTCTCTTGCCCTCCATCTTTCCCAGCATCAGGCTCTTCTCCAGTGAGTCCTTCCTTCTCATTAGGTGGCCAAAGTACTTGAGTTTCAACTTCAGGATCCGGCCTTCTAAAGAGCAGTCGGGGTTGATCTCCTCTAGGACTGACCGGTTTGATCGCCTTGCAGTCCAGGGGACTCGCAGGAGTCTTCTCCAGCACCATAGTTCAAAGGCCTCAATTCTTTGGCGCTCAGCCTTTCTTATGATAGTAAAGTCAGTACACCTACAGATTTCACTTAACTGGTGCTGTCATTTTCAGGCTTATTAGCCCGCAAGTCCTGAACATCTGAAGAAAAGGCAGCCCTCAACTTATGACCACAATTCAGCCCAAAATTTCCATTGCTAAGGAAGACAATTGTTAAGTGAGTCTTGTCTCATTTTACAACCTTTTTTACCCCAGTTGTTAAGTGAATCTGGCTTCCCCATTGACTTTGCTTGTCAGAAGGTCGCTAAGGGTGATCATGTGACCCCGGGACACGGCAACCG
The DNA here is from genome assembly GCF_001527695.2 of Protobothrops mucrosquamatus. Classification (NCBI taxonomy): domain Eukaryota; kingdom Metazoa; phylum Chordata; class Lepidosauria; order Squamata; family Viperidae; genus Protobothrops; species Protobothrops mucrosquamatus. The sequence continues at coordinate 105,314 of NW_015386326.1, read as the reverse complement.
TCATAAATACATGCCAGTTGCCAAGCGTCTGAATTTTGAACACGGGACCTTAGGGATGTTGTCCTGGTCGTAAGTGTGAAAAATGCTCATAAGGCCCATTTTTCAGTGCCGCTGTAACTCGAACGGTCACTAAACAAATGTTGTGAGTCAAGGACTACTTGTCCAAAACTTACACAGTCATTCATTTATTTGTTATGAAAATGTCCCAAAACTCTTAGTTGGTTTTGCTGCAGAGTCTTCATTTTCTGGATACCCTTATTTAAATGTGCAGTCGTCCTACAGGGAATTGAAGCCAGCTAAACATGTCCAGTCCATTCACTTGAATGGATTGGGTGGATTCCTCTTTTCTCTGTTCCCCTTTATACACATCAGGCATGCAGACTTGATCTCCCTAACCTTTCTCCCAGTCTAAAGGAGACCATCTTGTGTGTTGCTGTCACTTGCAAGTGGTGTTTAAATTTGTCTAGTCCTCTTCCTGCTGTTTGTCTGGACAATTTTGCCCTTGGAACAAGTTTTTTGCAAAAACATTGCTCTGCTTATGATGCTTTATGGAAACTTGTTTCACCAACCTATCATCTAGGGCAGGGATGGCTGGCTCAGGAATTCTGGGAGTTGAAGTCCATGAGTCATAAAAGAGCCAAGGTTGCCTACCCCTGATCTAGGTCCTAGGAGATGTTAATGTATAGGGTCACTTGTAAACCTTAAAGCTCTTAGAAATTTGTGAGAGCTATTGATTTGAAGAAGTGTAGACTGGGGGATTCTGGGAGTTGAAGTCCACACATCTTTCAAGTGCCAAGGTTGAGAAACATTGGTCTAGAGAGAATCATACTTAACTGAATTCCATGGATCTTAGCAACATGGTTTAGGTTAGAGATGAAGGTTCAGTCCTACTCATTTTATTTCATGTTGAGGCTGGCAAATCATGGCTTCCTAACTCTATTTAGGAAGATATAAATTTACTGTTGAAATTAACAGTAGGCATCTTGACATCCTCCAGATGTTTGGGTAGGTCTCTCTTACGGTCCTTTTCTGTTGGCCATGATAGTTGGGACCGGGAGAAGCTGAAGGCCACAACATCTGAAAAACAATGGATACTGTATGGCTTGGGAAGAAGTCTTAACTCAGAGGAAACATTGTGTGTGGGTTAGTTGAACAAGCTGCAATGACTTGGTTGGAGAGTCGCTAAGCTGCATTTTGTGATTTAGAACAATGGCTTAAATCCTCCGGTGCACAAAGCCAAGGATTCCATGCCAGGTTTCATGTCATTCTAGGTCTTGTGAGCCAGGTTGAAAGCTGCTCTCAAAAGGGGGGGGGAGGGGCCTGTTTTGAGTGGACCTTTAAGGGGTACATTAGATGCTTGAGACCCTTAAGAGTCTTAAGAGATTCATTTTGCAATGAAGAAAAAAAAAGGCCTAACGTCTAAGGGCACCAAAAAGATGTTCATAGACCATCGTCTTGTTTGTTTATTCCTACGTTAAGCCAGAAAGAAGCAAACCACTTGATGGCTTAGGGCCATCAGTGAATGCTGAGTGTGTGCATGAGAGAGAGGGAGAGAAGAAAGAGAGAGGCTGGGTTCACATACTTTACAGGATTAAGCCAACTGTGTGGTTCAGCTGTTTGTCGGTTCTCCCCCCCCCCTTGAATAGCATGCCGGATCAATTAAGCCATCAGAATAAGCCACCATATGGTTCATTTCTTTGGCCTTGGCTCTGGGAAGCAGTTATATTGTGTTAACTTGGGTTGGGCATTGTGAGAAAATTGGCATTGGGTAGAAACCCGAGTGAGTGAGTGTGTTGTGTTGCTGGTTTTTCTTAAATCTTGTGCTGCCTTTGCACATTCTCATTGAAACGCTCCATAACTATTGTTAAGTTTGGGTTTTCAGCTGGGGTTAACCAGTTCAGGATGCAGCCAGTGGGATCCAAACTCTTGCCCAATGGGTTTGGATTTTGCAGAGATCATGCTGATCAGTCCACCTTAAACCAACTTAACGCATGTCCGAATGGTGTGACAGATCAACCATGGCTTTTGTTATCTTTTCTCCAAGCACCCCAGTATATTAACTCTTTCATTTGGCTTGTAACCCCGACAGGATTATCTTTTCCACTCCCTTTGGTGTGATCTCCTACTTCCTGATATGGTTTGTGCCTGACTTCTCTCAAGGGCAAGTGATGTGGTACCTTTTCTTCTACTGCGTGTTTCAAACTCTTGTGACGGTGAGTCTATCCTTTCCAAATACTTGGATTTATTTCCCTTCGTCTTCTCCATGTTCCCTTCCTTCCCTTCCCTTGCCCTACCCTGCCCTTGCTTGCCTTGGTCTTCTGCTCCATACAGTGCCTTCATTGGCCATCATAAAACCAGCATATAGGTAAAATGCTGGATTTAAGATTATAAAAACGGGATGGAGCTAAAATAAGTAAGGAGTGAACATTTTAGCCAGGGGTCTTCAAACTTGGCCCTTTTATGACTTGTGGACTTCAACTCCCAGAATTCCTGAGCCAGGAATTCTGGGAGTTGAAGTCCACAAGTCATAAAAGGGCCAGGTTTGAAGACCCCTGATTTTAGCAATGGGAAGCAGCCTTGATTAGACTCTGCTGTGTATATATTGCTATAGAACGTATATTTCTGATAACCTGTTTCTAAAATAAGATTCCGGTCCTCCTTGTGTTCTATTGCAGGCACATCCACTTCATCCCACTGCATGAAATCTCTTGCCTTCATTTTTCCAGTTGTAGGGATATTTTCTAGTCCTTATAATTGTGTGTGTGGGGGAGCACCATTTTTGCCATAGAGGGATCCTAATCAATTCATCAACGTAGCCCAATAAAATCTGAATCGGATTTTGTGTGCTGAATATGCTCTGAAGTCTTCCAACATATTTTGGGAATTCAGTTTGGCCTGTTGGTGTCTGCCCATGTAAGGTCCCAAATGTGGTTTCTCTTCTCCCCACCCCCACATCCCCAAATTATTTCTTCCAAAAATATTATGTCCTATCATAGTGGTGGCGAACCTATGGCACGGGTGCCAGAGGCGGCACTCAAAGCCCTCTCTGTGGGCACATGTGCTGTTGCCCCAGTCTCGCCTCCCCTGACTCCCTCCTCACCAGCAGCACCCCTGGAGGAGAGTCGCCCCCGAGCGTGGCCCACACGGAGCAGCGCAGCCAAGAACATGGCAGCCAGGCAGCGTAGGCAAGACTCTGCCCTCAGGTCCCATCACACGGGCAGAGGGCATGGCCGCCATGGCGCTGCTGGGCTGCCCGAGTGATCTGTGGTGGGCCCTGGGGGCGGTGAGTGGCCCTGCGAGCAGGTGGGGTGAGGGATGGGGTGGGGGCAGAGCGGGGGCAGGGCAGGGGGTGGAGCGGGGGCAGGGCCAGTTTTTGGGCACTCGGTCTCTAAAAGGTTTGCCATCACTGTCCTCTCAAATCAAATCTAGATTGCAGCCACGGACCAGCATATTATCCTTTTATATTATGCATTTGCAAGAGGAATGGGTGTGTGCAAGCTCAGAATCTTTCCTTCTTTTCTCCTTGGCAGTGCTTCCACGTTCCTTACTCAGCCCTCACCATGTTCATCAGCAGAGAGCAGAGTGAAAGGGATTCTGCCACAGCCTACCGTAAGAAACCCCCCCTTTCCGTTTATGCCACACCGAGATCAAAAGCTTCCACCCTTCTAATTGTGGATGCTGATTCTTCCTCTTCTGATACGCTGAACTGCAAAACACCACAATCTGTGTGTGTGTTTGTCTATGTAGTGTGTTTAAATGTGTGTTGTGTGTGTACACTTTGAGAGCAAGCAACTAAATTTCATTTTTAATGTGTGCCATTGTGCCCAGAGTAAAAAAAATGACAATAAAGGCTTATCTATCTATCTATCTGTCTGTCTGTCTATCTATCTATCTATCTATCTATCTATCTATCTATCTATCTATCTATCTATCTATCAGCTATCTCTATCATCTATCATCTATCTATCATCTATCCACATTATCTATCATCTATTTATCTACATTATCTATATCTATCTGTCTCTGTCTATATCTACATTATCTATCATCTATCATCTATTTATCTACATTATCTATATCTATCTGTCTGTCTATATCTATACTATCTATCATCTATCTATCTATCTACATTATCTATTTATCTTCATTATCTATTTATCTACATTATCTATCTATCTATCTATCTATCTATCTATCTATCTATCTATCTATCTATCTATCTATCTATCTATCTATCTATCTATCTATCTATCTATCTATCTATCTATCATCCATCTATCCAGTTCTCAATACATATATAAGCTTGCATGTTTGCACCCTAGATGGCTTTATGGGAGATCTATTAGTTCACTGATGATTGTATGTCAGTCTTTGCAGAAACATACATAAAATTGCTGGTTAGACCCAAGGAAGCTGCTAGGAAATTACAAGATTTTTCCAGTCTATCCTTTTTGTTTGTTTGTTTGTTTTTTTCCCAATGGATGCTTCTAATATTTGTCCCAGTGATCTTAAAGAAATCTAAAGGACTTGTTGCATGGAAGTCATTTTTGCCTCAACAAGTATTTAGCTTTCTTAGGTACCAAGCTGAGATTAAATGGAAGTGATAGGAATAAGTCCGCTTGTAGAGTTCTCCAATACTTATTTCCAGTTTCCAATGTGGTGGTGCCTTTTGCCTACTTGCAATGTAATACATTAGCACATTTAAGGTAGCACTTATGTGCTGTCTTGAAATCCTTCATCCAGATAATCCATTCCACTTATCTAATGTGTAAAGAGCAGCTCATGGTAGTCGTAGGAACTTTCTGATCACAAGTCAAAACATGATCTCTGTCAATAGTGATGTAACCAGAAGTAAAGGCCTTGAGGCTTACTAGGACTCCTACCTCTTTCCCTGTTTCATAATTCACAGCTCAGATCTCATTTTCTCCCTGTTTGAGGGAAGAATATGACCTAATAGCTAGGAGATGAGAAATACAGGTGAATTATTTTCTCTGACGTTTGAGAAATTCATCTTCAAGAGGTGCTAACTTGTATATGGCTGTCAAGATGCTTTCAGATGGTTGCCCATTGCTTGGAACATCTTGACTGGATCCACCTATCATGCTAAGCCACAAAGTCTGGTTAACCAAACATAGGTTCTGCCTTCATATAACATTCTAGCCCCCCACCCCCACCTCAATGAAGCATATTATAGCATATTATAGCTTAGCAGGATGGCTTGATTGAAGCTGGTGTTCACTCGTTGATAAACCAAAAGCTCCATTGTGGTTCAACTGAGCATGTTGGTCAACCATTGGTTGTTTATGAACCTAATCTTGCCATGTGCAAATTGTGCTTCATGAGGCGGTGTTATAAGTGAACTAGATTGGATGAACCCACAGCTAACTTAAAGCATGGTTTAGTTCAGGGGTAGTCAACCTTGGCTCTTTTATGACTCGTGGACTTCAACTCCCAGAATTCCTGAGCCAACTGTGCTGGCTCAAGAATTCTGGGAGTTGAAGTCCACGAGTCATAAAAGAGCCAAGATTGACTACCCCTGGTTTAGTTGAACAAGGGTGAACGCTGATATTCAGGTGCTCAGTGAGTTAAAACCGGCATCTACCACTACTTTTGAAAGGGGACCCAACCTATGTTTTATTAGTTCTAATCTCTCTTTTGTTTCTACAGGCATGACAGTAGAGGTCCTTGGAACAGTCCTAGGAACAGCCATCCAAGGACAAATTGTGGGGAAAGTAAATACCCCTTGTATTTCCGACCCACCTTTCTTGAACACGAACAATTCTTCAGTGGTCTTAGAAGAGGTCAACATCACCCATGACACTGGTTCACTCTCTGATACGGTATGAATCCTTATGGAGAATTTCATGTTTTCACTACAATGCGGTCAAGCTACGTTTCTCAACCTCAGCAAGTTTAAGATGAGTGGACTTCAGTTGAAATCCACTCATCTTAAACTTGCTGAAGTTGAGAAACATTGTGGTAAAGGTTTGGCTGAAGCCTGGTTTGGATTTCTCAACTCAAGGAGGAGTTGAGAAAAAGATAATCTTTGTTTTTGTTGCTGCTTTGCCTGGTTAACCAAAGAGAAAAGACTGATGTTCTGGCTTTAGAGGTGGAATGTCATAGAGTATCTTTTCCTTGGGAACAAAAATGGGAGACAGCTGTTGTTCAACGTCTTGTTCATTCCAGAAGGCAGTTGGGAACAGCTCAAACCAAGATCAAAGATCAAATCTTCTTTGGTTCTTGGTTGCCAAAGGTGTTCTGCTAAGCTCCACATAAGATGCTTCAACTAGTTATTAGCCCTCTCATTTTGGGTTTCCACATACGTTGAATCCAAAGCTAATTAAATGGGTAGATGTGGTCAACATGCTTAGCCCCAACAAGCTAACCCATGTCAAAATGGATCCTCCTTAAAGGCTTAGTGTGCAAATGCAGTCACTGAGTGTGTTGCTGACCAAGTTGTTTTGGTCATTTAGAAATGTTGGTGGTGTAAATTTTGTTGACTCTTTAGAGAAACAATATTATTGATATATAGTTCCTCAGATTTAGCGACTAATCTGCAGATCTTGTAACATCAACACCAGGATGTCTTTTTTAACCAAAGTTTGATTTTATCCTGGAGAATTGTTGGGATTCTGGGATTATGGATACTGATTAATAGTTTAATTTGTAAAACACTATGAACAAGATGAAAAATCCACCTCTTAATGGTTCTGGGGACCATCATTTAGCTAAAATGCTTACTAACCCAAACCAGGTCACTATGAATTGTGGAACCAATCGTGTTTAAAATAATGGTTTACTTCAGTGCGTGAAACCAACCAGGATGTTTGTTATGTTGCTGAAATTTTGTATCATACCCCAGTCAAATTCTCCGGGTGCCTTATATATAAGAAACTGCTTTTAACTGAATTTCTTTGGACTTGGGGGATGGCTGGAGGCCATAATAAATGAAAAACAAAATTGAAACTGCTTTGGGAAGGAATATTATACTGTTACTGTTCATAAAATAAATTGTTATAAATACTGTTTATAAATAAATACTGTTCATATAGCAATAATGACAGTTGAAGGCTGCTCTCCTTTCCAGTAGACCATAAAACATTTTTAATACTTCATGGCCAAGGACAGGGAGTCCTCAACTTACGATGATTTGTTTAACAACAGTCCAAACTTACAATAGTGCTAAAAAAATGACTTATGACTCATTCTCGAAGTTATGACCATCACACTACATCAGGGGTCTTCAAACTTGGCCCATTTATGACTTGTGGACTTCAACTCCCAGCCTATGCTGGCTGAGGAATTCTGGGAGTTGAAGTCCACAAGTCAGAAAAGGGCCAAGTTTGAAGACCCCTGCACTACATGGTGTGGTGTGTCACATGATTGCAATTTGGATGCTTAGCAACTGACTCGCATTTACAACAGTTGCAGCATCCAGTCATGGGAGTTGCAATCTTCCCAGTTGACTTCCAACAAGCCGGGAAGGCAGAATTATTTAACGACTGCATCATTCATTTCGTTTCCACATGATTCACTGAACAGCCCTAATAAAAATGGTCATAAAATTGACCTAAGCATCAGCTAGTGATCAAAATTCCAGTCCTCATTGTGGTTGTAAGTCAAGGAATATTTCTAAGCATCCAGTGATGCTTTTCTACAAAGATTTCCTACTTGCAGTATTGATCTCATTTGACATGTTCCTTTTTTTTCACCGTTCTTTCCATCCTTTTACAGAGAAATGCCTATATGATTGCAGCCGGGGTCATTGGTGGGATTTATATTCTTTGTGCTGCCATTCTGTCTCTAGGCGTGCGGGAAAGGCAAGGTAAGCCAACTTCATCAACTCATGTCATGCAATATTATGAATTATGTATTCCCAACTATGGCGACTTCTACGTGTGTGGACTTTAATTCCCTAATAGCAGGTGCAAATAACTGGGTGCATTCGTTGAGTTCGAAGCATAGAAGAGTTTAGTGTTGCTATTGCTACCTATACACAAGAATCTAGTCAATGACTGGTCAAAGCTAATTTGGCACTAGATAAGGGACAATGGAATTCAAGGGGGGATGAACTTGGCTCTTTTGTGACAATGCAAGGACTTCAAACTTATGACACATTTAACCCCACCTTCTATTTCAGCTTGCTCTTCTCCTACACCAAAATTCCTCAGTTGGCATTGCCTTGCTTAGAATTCTGGAAATAGAAGTTCACACAAATTGCCAAAGTTGGGGTAACCTGGCTTAGATACACCTCTCTAGAGGGCTAGACTAGACTAGACTAGACTAGACTAGACTAGACTAGACTAGAATAGAATAGAATAGAATAGAATAGAATAGAATAGAATAGAATAGAATAGAAGGTACCTTGGAGGTCTTCTAGTCCAGCCCCCTGCTTAAGCAGGAGAACCTATACCATCTCAGACAGGTGAACGTCCAATCTCCTCTTGAAAATCTCCAGTGATGGAGCACCCACGATCTCTGGGGGTAAGCTGTTCCACTGGTTGATTGTCCTCACTGTCAGGAAGTTTCTCCTTAATTCCAGGTTGCTTGTCTCTTTGATCAGTTTCAAACCACTATTTCTTGTCCTTCCCTCTGGTGCTTTGGTGAACAACCTGGCACCCTCTGCCTTGTGGCAGCCCCTCAGATACTGGAACACTGCTATCATGTCTCCCCTATTTCTTCTTTTCTTTAGACTAGCCAAACCCAAGTCCCTTAGCCGTTCTTCGTATTTTTAGTCTCGAGGCCTTGGATCATCTTAGTAGCTCTTCTCTGAATTTTTTTCCAAACTCTCAACATCTTTTTTGTGATATGGTGACCAAAATTGGCTGCAGTATTCCAGGTGTGGTCTTACTAGGGTTTTATAAAGCGGCAATTTTACTTCACGTGATCTTGATTCTATGCCTCTGTTTATACAACCCAGGATTGTATTAGCTTTTTTGGCTGCTGTTGCAAACTGCTGGCTCATAGTCAAGTGATCGTCCACTAGGACTCCAAGATCCGTCTCACAGTTGCTATTTTTAAGCCAGGTCTCACCCAATCTGTATTTGTACCTTTGGTTTTTCCTGCCTAAATGTAGGACTTTGCTTTTCTCCACATTGCAACTCATTTTGTTGAATCTTGAAAGTGAAAGACTCAGCCCAGTTGGTTGAGTCACTGAGGTCAAACAGATGTGAATCCATAATTTGAGTCACCTGCTAATATAATATATTGCATCGATGAGGGAACATTGTGGTGTACATGGACACCTCTGTGGAAGCCTACAAGATCCTGACCATCTGACTTCAACATTTTGTTAAATATGCTTTTACTTTAAAAGAAGGAAATGAATAGGAATCTAATCATGCCAGCAATTATTTATTTCGGTCCTGCCTTTCCTCTGAGTGTGCAAAGAGTGTTACACAGGAGTTGTCCCCAAGAGTATTTCCGCAACTACAATCCTGGAAAGTAGATTGGACTTGAGTGGGAGAAAGACTGGCTCAGAGTCATTCAAGGGACCCATGATTTAACGGGGAGCTGAATTTGTCAAGTGGGGAGATCCATCATCCACATCCCTACCTTCCTTTAATCCCGGCCAATCACTTCAATCTTTTTAGGGGGCATGCAATTTCCTTCAGGATAGACACTTTCTAAAGATATCTACACCATTCTTTCACAAGTGTTCTCTGGCCCCAAAGACACACCCTGATGACATCCTTCTAATTAAGGGTGGAATTTTTTTTTCTCTCTTGCTGGATACCGGAGGCACGTTCAGTATCGCTACTCCTACCGATTATGTCAACAGACCCGTTGGTGGGTTACAAAAGTCGCTTGCTTACTCCTTGGGCCATCCTGATTGTAACTTTCTCTCCAGCGGCCCCTCCGGTTTAGGACCTGAGTGAACACTGAGGGAGAAAATGACTGTCTTGTGCAAGAGTTGGGATTGCATAAACCTGTCGTGGCTTTTCTCAGCTTCTCTCTCATGAGGCAACCCCACATTCTGGTTCTAACCAGCCACTGGGAAGCAGAAATTGGTTCACTCCCTGGACGTGTTCTCTGCTTTGTCTTCTGGGGGACGTGACATCCTCTTCAACCTCCTGAAGGGAAGCACCCTCTCAAGCCCACGGTGGCATGGAGGCCTCGTCTGGAGGATGCTTATCAAAAGAGCCACTCCTCTTGAACAAATATTTCTTGATGCCTCGCCCTTATCCACACACTCCACATCTGAGAAATCCTCCTTAGTGTTCCTTGAAGGGAAAAGCCGTATCACCTGATGAGCAATATTAAGATTAGCCGAGAGGGGAACTTTGATGGGCAAACTGCCAAAGATAAGGCTGATAGGATGAGGTCATCAAAAGATTGGGCTGGATCATCTGGCACACATTAGCTAAAGATAGCACGCATTTGTTCCACTATAGATAATCCTCAACTCACAATCCTTTGTTTAGCAACTGGCACGGAGAAAAGTCACTTACAACCGGTCGTTGCCTTTATGAGAGTTGCAACATCCCCACGGTCACGTGTTCAAAATGGAGGCACTTGGCATTTACAAAGGTTGCAGGGGTGACACGGTCGCCACTGGCGACCTGCCCAGGCAGCTTCCAATGAGGAAATCGATGGAGGAAGCTGGATTCACTTAACAAAAATGGCAATTCTGTTGTTAGTTGCGAAGTTGTGTCCGACCCATCGCGACCCCATGGACAATGTTCTTCCAGGCCTTCCTGTCCTCTACCATCTTCTGGAGTCCATTGAAGCTCACGCCTCCTGCTTCAGGGACTCCATCCAGCCACCTCATTCTCTGTCGTCCCCTTCTTCTCTTGCCCTCAGTCTTTCCCAGCATTAGGCTCTTCTCCAGTGAGTCCTTCCTTCTCATTAGGTGGTCAAAGTACTTGAGTTTCAACTTCAGGATCTGGCCTTCTAAAGAGCAGTCAGGGTCGATCTCCTCTAGGACTGACCGGTTTGATCGCCTTGCAGTCCAGGGGACTCGCAGGAGTCTTCTCCAGCACCATAGTTCAAAGGCCTCCATTCTTTGGCACTCAGCCTTTCTTATGGTCCAACTTTCACAGCCATACATTGCAACTGGGAAAACCAAATGGCAATAAAAGATTGCAAAGTCAGATGTGATTCACTTAATAACCACCCTGGGAAATTCTAGTCCCCATTGTGGGTCATAAGTTGAGGACCCTCTATTTCTAAATGTCTACAGAGATTCTCAATCATCCTCCAGGTCACATTGTCCCAGAGGTGCTTTTCCAAAAGGCAACTGGACTTTCTTAAATTTTTTTTTTCCTTGAAAAAGTTTCGCTTCTCATCCAGGAAGTGAACTGGATGAGAAGTGAAATGTTCTCAAAGAAAAAAACCCAAGGAAGTCCAGTTGCCTTTTGGGAAAGCAGCCTGTATCTACTTTGTCTCAAATATTTTTGCATGGATTTTGTCTTTGCCTTTGTTTCCCCCACGGTAGAGAATGGGATGGGCTGAAGGAAATGAACACTGAACAAACGCAGTTCAGGGAAAACCCTTGAACAGCCCTGTTGCATAAGGGGTGTTTGCGTCATTCTTAAGTTTTGTATTATTAGGGGAAAGAGTGAAAATGTCTAGGTTTCACTCTAGACTTATAAAAAGAAGACTCTCCCACGAATCTGCTGGTTTGAGTTCATTCCTACAATGGAGGAAGGGCTCATTCAAGGCAATTGTCCTCTTAAACGTTTTTGGACATCTTCCTCTTCCTCTGGCTGGCAAAATTAGGATAAATTATGCAAACTGGAACAATTATGGAATTACACAGCACATGAAAAATAAGAAATGGTATGTCCTAGACCTAGAAATATGGTAGCGAAACATGTACGATCCAGAACATCCATGGAAGAGAAGATCGTCACCTGCTTCTTGTGTTTTGCTCCACAGAGTCTTCTGAACTTCAATCTGCTGAGCCCGTTTCCTTCTTCCAAGGTTTGAAGCTGGTTATGAAACATGGACCCTACATCAAGCTGATTGCGGCTTTCCTATTCACCTCCCTCGCTTTCATGGTGAGAAAATCTTGCCCATCACACCTTCTAGACTTCTTCATCGCATGTTTTTTTTTTAACTAGAGCAAAAAGTGAACCAACACCCGCCCAGTCCTTGAACTTGCTTGGAACACATTTACTAGATATACAGGTTGTCCTTGACTTACAATCATTCATTTAGTTTAAAGTTACAACAACACTGAAAAGAGTGACAATTGGTCCTCGTTCTTACAAGTGTTGCAGCATCCTCATAGTCATGTAATCAGAATCCAGGGCACTTGGTAACCTGCCTGTGTTTACAATGATTGCAGTGTCCCAGGGTCAAGTGATCACCATTTGTGACCTTCCCAAATGGCTTCTGACAAGCAAAGTCAACAGGGGAAGCTGATTCACTTAACAACTGCATGGTTCACTTAACATCCATAGCAAAAAGGGTAATAAAATTGGGCATGACTCACTTAACAACTGCCTTGCTTAGCAACAGAAATTCTTGCCCCAATTGTGGTGATAAGTCGAGGATCTTTTGCATCTAGAGCTGGGTCCCCAACGCCCGGTCCGTGGACCAGTACCGGGCCGGGGCATGCCAGCAACCAGGCCACACAAACAAGCAGAGCCCCATCCTCAAGATGAAGGCAGCACACAAAACCACACCCCCTCTGGTCCGCGGAAAAACCTCACTCCACGGAACCGGTTTCTGGTGCCCAAAAGGTTGAGGACCTCTGATCTAGAGTACTTCCTAAATGGATCCCAGATTTTTCTTCTCAATGTTTAACCTAGAAATGTCTAAACCAGGGGTAGGCAACCTTGGCTCTTTTATGACTCGTGGACTTCAACTCCCAGAATTCCTGAGCCAGCCACTCTGAGGGGAAAGGGAGAGGTTTCCAAGCTGAGCTATGCTGACTCAGGAATTCTGGGAGTTGAAGTCCACGAGTCATAAAAGAGCCAAGGTTGCCTACCCCTGGTCTAAGCTCTGGTTGATAAGCCCATTTTGATTATCTGGAGAAAGTTGAAGGACCCTACATGTTCTGAATCTAGATGCTCCCTAAGAATGCCCACGGCCTCAACATTTTGGAGAATGTACTGCCCAAAGAACAGGGATGACGCTGAGGTCGCTGCTCAGCTAAATACTTCTGCTCTGTTGTTTGCTTCCAGTTCAATAATGAACAATGAATTCCACTTCCCACCCTTCGGCTCTCTTCTCTGCTTCCCTGTCCTTAAGTAGTCAAAACAAAGATCTGTATTCTTTGCTTCTGGAATTTTACAGAGTAGTGTTTTTCTCAACCTTGGCATCGTTACGATGAGTGCGGACTTCAACTCAACATAATTTTTGGATTAGGGAATTCTGGGACTTGAAGTCCACGCATCTTAAAATTGCCAGGATTAAGAAACACTGTCCTAGAAGAACTTTAATCTGATAAAAAAAATTTTTTTTTGCCAATTACCATCTTTTCTCCTTGCCAAAATGCTCCTGCTTTTTTCCAATGACATCTCTTGTTTCTTCTCAGCTGTTGGAAGGAAATTTTGCCTTGTTCTGCACTTACACCTTGGGATTCCGCAACGAGTTCCAGAACATTCTGCTCGCCATCATGGTATGTATTCTGCAAGGCATGCAATGACTTCCCTCCTTCCTTCCTTCCTTCCTTCCTTCCTTCCTTCCTTCCTCCCTCCCTCCCTCCCTCCCTCCCTCTCTCTCTTTCTTTCTTTCTTTCTTTCTTCCTCTTTCTCTTTTCTTTTCTCCTTTTCCACACTTTCTACTGTCTCTGGCATGAAGAGAGGGAGTTATGATGGAGGTAGGCTGGTGGTCCAGAGTCTCCTTGGTTACAAGCCTCCAATGACAGCTGGAGAATCCAGTTCTTTAGTCCATCTACCCCATTTTGCAGCGTGAGAACAGGATGTGGCTTTATCTCAAAGCATAATTATAATTTAATGCCATAAGACTGTATTGACACAGGCATAGCTGGCTCAGTTGCAAACCTCACGGCTGATGTTGTATAACCTATTAAGCTTGCTTGGTTAGTTTGTGTGTGGTTTAGAGCATTGGGTAAACTTAGTTCATCTGATTAGTTTATAGTTCAATATACTTTCTCAGCTGCAAAGTTGGATTATTTATTTATTGCCAGTATTGATCCTAGTGGACTTTGGGTGGGCCTACCATATCATGAAACCTAATACAAGAATGCAGCGAAGACCCCATAATGAGGCACTGAAGGAAAACGTACGGCAAATTCAAAAGCTAATCCAAAGAGAGGTGTTTAAACGCATTTGCCAAAGCCAGCAAGGTTCACACCACCCATATTCCAAATAGTATGATGGGAACAAGGTGGGTGGGGGGGGCTCTTTGAGTAATGTTTTCAGTAACTAGGAATGCCTTTGATTAATGTTTCTAGTTCTTTGAAATAACATGTTCCAAACTCTATGTTTGAGCTTTATATAAACTGATTCTCTTTTAGGGGTCCCTCATCTTGTAACGGTGAGGTGCCTCCCTTTATTTATGCATAAATAAAGAGATGTTGATCTATTTTTCCAGCTCGGATCCTATTTAGGAAAGGCAGATGAGGCTAATGAATCTTGCCGGCATTTGGGCTAAAAAAAATAGGGCTTCATCCTTGGTCTGTGAATCTCAGGTCCTCTACAGCAGGGGTCCCCAACCTTGGCAACTGTAAGACCTGTGGACTTCAACTCCCAGAATTCCCCAGCCAGCATAGCTGGCTGGGGAATTCTGGGAGTTGAAGTCCACAGGTCTTACAGTTGCCAAGGTTGGGGTCCCCTGCTCTACAGAGACATCTAGATCACAGATCAGATCTGGTCTTTGCTGGCAAGGCATCACCCAATAGATCCCAGGGTTGAGCTGTTTAGTACAGATAGTCCTTGACTTACAACCACTTGTTTAGTTTGAAGTTACAACGGCACTAAAAAAAATAAGTTATGACTGTCTTTCACACTTACGGCCGTTGCAGCATCCCCATGGTCACGTGATCAAAAGTCAGATGCCTGGCAACTGGCATGTTTTTATGACAGTTGCAGTGTCCCGGGGGTCATGTGACCACTTTTGACGACCTTCTGACGAGCATGGTCAAAGGGGAAGCCAGATTCGCTTAACTACCATGTTATTAATTTAAAACCTGCACTGATTCACTTAACTATTGCGCCAAGAACTTCTTCTTGTGCCATATCTGTTATTGGACGTTGGCAATCATGTTGGCGATCCTGTTTTTATCAGCAGCCGCACGAAAAAGTGCTGCTGAGTTTTGTCCAAACCAGTCCCTTAGATTTTGAAGCCACGATGTTCTTCTTCTGCCTGGACCTCGTTTGCCTTCCATCTTTCCATGGAGGATTAAATGGAGTAGGCCGTATTTTTCTGGGTGTTGCATCACATGTCCGAAATATTCTAATTTTCGTTTTTTAATTGTTTTGATGATTTTCCTTTGGCTTTCCCAGGCGGCTTATCCCCTCCTCATTTCTGATCTTGTCAACCCAGCTTCTACGTAACAGCCGCCTGTAAATCCACATTTCAAATGCTTCTAGTCTCTTCAGGTGGCCTTCTGTCAGAGACCGACTCTCTACTCCATAGAGCAGGATAGGAAAAAATATAGCATCTGACAAGCCTGATTTTCAGTCTTAGGCTTCTGTCGTGACTGCAGAAGACCTTTTTCATTTTGAAGAATGCTGTTCGGGCTTTCTCTATCCTTGTCTTTACTTCGGTGGTCATGTCCCAGCGCCAAGAACGATTGTAAAAATGGGACAAAACTCACTTAACAACTGTTTTGCTTAGCAATGGAAACGTTGGGCTCCATTGTGGTCGTAAGTCGAGGACTACCTGTATCAAAGTTAAGAGAGTCGTGGGTGACTCTACCCAGAAGTATTTCAGCAAGGGGACTGGAGGGCATTAAGGGGAAACCATCCTTAAAGAAGGCTAGCCCAGGCAATTAACCCTCTTTCTGGAAAGATAGAGTCGGTGATCACAAACAAGGCTTTCTTTGTGTGCGCTTTTAGAGCTGGTCTGAAAAGAGACAAGAGACAAAAAGCAGGCTGGTTTTTTATCCAAAGCCTGCCATCCTCTCTCCCCCCACCCCTTAATCATGAGAAAAAAGCCGGCTTGATCAGGAAGAGGCTCTGAATGGAATTCTTGGAGCCAAATTGTCTGAGAAGGCCTGAACAGGAGGAGATGGGAAAGCAGAAAAGATCAGAGTCTCTGCCAAGCTAGGAATGAGTAGAAACCCCCTTGTATTTCCAAGCACGGAGGAAAATAGCCCATTTGGGGGGGGGGATCTACCAAATGCACTGGATCCTAAACTAATCAAACCGTCTGGCGGGGGGGGCGAGAGATCCAATATCCAAAGCCATCAAAATGTACAACATGCTTTTAAAAAAACAACAAACCAACACCACTTTGCAGGTCACCTGAAGGGAGGACTCTGAACTGTAGCTGAGAGCGGACCTCAGATTTAGCGCTGCAAACTCCCAGCCATCATTTGCTAATTTGCTTTCTTTTCCCACATTCTCAGAAAACATGCTTGTTTCCCTCCCCCACGCGCGCGCACACACGCACACACACGCACAGACATACACCCATTCCAAGCTTTCCCAAGTCAATTAAAAACCTAGTGCCAAATTTGAGAAGTTTGTTTTGCTTTGAGCTTGCCTTGGGTTTTTGATGCCTTTAGATATTGCATTTACCCAGCCTCTCTGATTAATTTATGGTCCAGTGCATTCTTCATAACCCCCAAAGTTAGCTTTAATTCAAGACCAGTGGTGGGATTCAAATATGTGAACAACTGGTTCTCTGTGTGGATGCCGCTTCCGGAAGTCCATTCTGGGCCTGGGCAACAAAAAATTAGCTGCCGGTTTTGCCGAAGTGGTGCGAAGTGGCTGAATCCCACCACAGGAAGGAAGGGAGGAAGGAAGGAAGGAAGGAAGGAAGGGAGGGAGGGAGGGAGGGAGGGAGGAAGGAAGGAAGGAAGGAAGGAAGGAAGGAAGGAAGGAAGGAGTGGTGGGATTCAAATACGTGAACAACTGGTTCTCTGTGTGGGTGCCACTTCCGGAAGTCCATTCTGGGCCTGGGCAACAAAAAATTAGCTACCGGTTGTACCGAACTGGTGCGAACTGGCTGAATCCCACAGGAAGGAAGGAAGGAAGGAAGGAAGGAAGGAAGGAGTGGTGGAATTCAAATACGTGAACAACCGGTTCTCTGTGTGGATGCCACTTCCGGAAGTCCATTCTGGGCCTGGGCAACAAAAAATTAGCTACCGGTTCTGCCGAAGTGGTGCGAACCGGCTGACTCCCACCACTATGCTTGGACACTGGGTGTTTGGAACATGGCCAAAGGGTCCCTCTTATGCACAAGCAGTAGGGTGTCTATAAAGGGAAGCAACATGAGATGTGTGGGCACTGATGTGATCCAACCACTATTAGTGTCTCTCATATAGTCCGTGACTAACAGCCACAATTGGGGCCAGACTTTCCACCGCTGAAAAAGGTGGTTTCTCACTGAGTTGAGGCCAATCTTTTGCAAAGGTTGTTAAGCGAACCACTGCAACTGTTAGTGAACCAGGAGGTTGTTAAGTGAATCCACCTTCTCCTATTGTCTTAGCTTCCCGAAAGCCAGTCGGGAAAGTTGCAAAGGGCGATCCTCTGACCTTGGGATGCTGCAACTGTCATAAATAACATGCCAGTTGGCAAGGGTCTGAATTTTGTTCGCATAATTATGGGGAGGCTGTGTCGGTCGCAAGTGAGAGGAGCGGTTGTAAGTCACTGTTGTAACTTGGAATGGTCTCTAAAAGAACGGTCGTAAATTGAAGACTACCTGTGCTTCTTACTCCCTTGTGAATCTTTAGGATCAAAACCACAGGGTGCATCCCAGATGAAAGTTTCTCCTCCGTTTTTTGTTTTTTTTAAATTTTTATTATTTAAACCAACAAAACAAAACATAACACACATATATACACAGTATATATTTTAACAGCAATTTCGTAACAGTAATCTTCTATTATTTACTTTCCCCCC
This sequence comes from Protobothrops mucrosquamatus, assembly GCF_001527695.2. Lineage (NCBI taxonomy): Eukaryota > Metazoa > Chordata > Lepidosauria > Squamata > Viperidae > Protobothrops > Protobothrops mucrosquamatus. Next base: position 87,330 of record NW_015386326.1, on the reverse strand, counting down.
CCCCTTATTCTTCTTTAGAGTATTTGTCCTTGTTGCCCCATTATTTCTTATTTGCATTTTTCTTCCTTCATACATTATTATACACACATTTTCCACTTTTAACCTTTCCACATTTATTCTCTCTTATTTCTACTCTCCAGTCAGTCATACCACTTGTTCCATATTAAATAATATTCTGTGTCTTCCTTTTCTTTTATCTCTTTTGTTAATTTGTCCATCTCAGCACAGTCCAGGATTTTCTTTATCACTTCTTCCTCTGATGGTATATTCTCCGTTTTTTATTTCAAATGTGGTCGGACGGTTACCACTCCAGGCAGGAAGAGAGGGTTCAATTTCCCACATTAAAAAAAATAAATAAATCTCTCCATCTGTCTTCGATGAGAATGTCACACCAGGCAGGGAGAGGCTAATATGCAAGTTTTTCTGTATGCAGAGCTGCTTGCCACCTCCCCACTGAGGCTTTTTGCTGTCCAGAATTCTGAGATGCTATTAATATGTAGAGCAGCCTTTGGGAAGAGCCAAGCTGAGTGGGAATAGCGGCTTCAAAGCAGCCGTGTTTTGGGTTTTTTTTAGCTCATTCCTATGGACGTCAACGGCTAAACTTTTATCTTTTAGGCAGTCTGGTCATGAATGGAAGAGAAACTGTTGAGGAACGTTTAGGCTCTTTCAGTCAAAGAGCCATTGCAATCCCCAGCTCTCCCCCCACCCCACCCCGCCGCCACCCTTCCCTGGGAGATTAAGACTTTGTCTGGGCCACAGCCGCAGGAGAATGAAAAGTCGGGGGGCTCTGCTATCAGAAGCGTCCTTGCATTATTCAAAGAGTAGATGGCCAATCTCTTCTCACGCTTTGCTTTTTGTTTTTCCCCTGGATATGATTCCAAACAAAGCTCTGGTTTGCTAACAGCTGCCATTTATATTCTCTTAAGAATGCTTATGCCAGTCCAAGGGCGTGATTGAATATACCGATGACGCGAGACTCAAAGAGGGGAGGGAATTGCTTTGAATTGAAACAGGCCCGTATCTCTCTTTTTACATCAGGGAAGGGAAAAAAACTTTTTCACAAACGGCAGGTGGAGCAAAGAGTTTGGCAGGCACGAAAGAAGGGATCACGCTGCTTTCCTATTTCAGCCTACGGCCCTTGTGACTTTTTCATAGAGCACATGCTTAGTGTGTTCTCATAACATAATAATAATAATAATAATAATAATAATAATAATAATAATAATAACAACAACAACAACAACAACAACAACAAAATACAAAGACCTAGAAATAGAAATAGAAATAGAAAGACTGTGGCAAAAGCAAGCAAGTACCAATAGTAATAGGCGCCTTGGGTGCAATCCCAAAACAACTGGAGCACCACTTGAACACCATCATCGGCATTGACAAATTTGCCATTAGTCAATTGCAAAAGGCAGCCTTACTAGGAACAGCTTCCATCCTGCGACGAGATCTGTAACACCATCAAACATCCACATCTGCCTATCCCAGGTCCTTGGTAAGGACTCGAAAGGTAGACAAAAATGCCAAATCCAGTCTGAACATCTGGTTGACTGTGCGATGATCCATAATAATAATAATAATAATAATAATAATAATAATAATAATAATAATAATAATAATAATAATAATAATAATAATAATAATAATAAAGTTGGAAGGGACCTTGGAGGTCATCTAGTCCAACCCCCTGCTCAGACAGGAAAGGCTATATTATTTCAGACAAATGGCTGTCCAGTCTCTTCTTAAAAACTTCCAGTGTTGGCGCATTCACCGCTTCTGGAGGCAGGTTGTTCCACTGGTTAATTGTTCTCACTGTCAGGAAGTTTCTCCTTAGTTCTAGGTTGCTTCTCTCCTTGATTAGTTTCCATCCATTGCTTCTTGTCCTGCCTTCAGGCGCTTTGGAGAATACCTTGACCCCCTCTTCTTTGGGGCAGCCCCTGAGATATTGGAACACTGCTATCATGTCCCCCCTCGTCCTTCTCTTCATGCTTCACTTGTGCCTGAATTAGCCCGTTTCCTGAACATAAACTAAAACTAAAATTAAACCTAAAGAAGAATAACTGACTAAGGCAAAATTAATGGTTAATCTCTGACTCCCTCATATCATGGAACTTAAATTCCCTCTTTGGGAAATCAAAATCTGCTTCCAGTCTACAGGTAACCCTTGACTTACTGTATCACCATTCATTTAGTGATTGTTTGAAGTTCCCACAGCATTGAAAAAAGGAACTTGGATGGTTTTTCACATGGATGACCGTGGTAGCATCCCCATGGTCATGCGAGATCAAAATTCAGACGCTTGGCAACTGACTCATATTTATGACGGTCACAGTGTCCCAGGGTCATGTGATCACTTTTGGTGACCTTCTGACAAGCAAAGTCAATGTGGGAGCCGGGTTCACGTAGCTGTTTAAGCATTAACTAACTTAACTGCAGTGATTCACTTAAGAACTGTAGCAAGAAAGGTCATAACATGGTCATAAGTTGAGGATTGTCTGCAGTCAACAGTTTCAGCCTCTTTGTTTCTCTTCTCTATGACTAAGTAGGAAGAGAGGGAAGATTATTTTATTGTTATATGGAAATTTCTATCCAGGCTAGCTCAAAGAGTAAGACGCAGCCTCCCAAGAGTAAGAGAAAGTGAATATTAGCCTGTTCAAATGGGGAAATGTTTGTGTATGTAGTTAATTGTTTTAGTGCATTATAAGATGCAAATAATATGTGAAAGAATGCAGATAGCTCAGTAGAGAAACAATTGTGAAATATAAACTAGAAATTGTTAACTGTGCTAATTTGGATAGCTTAAACCTTTAAAGTTAAGGGGGGGAGTTTATATCAACGTTAACTATAATTCTGAAATGTTAATGAACTTAAGGTTGCTTGAATTGTACAATTAAAAACAAGTGGCATTAATAGCCTGCTGCAAAAGGCATACAATTATTTTATAACATAATAAAGATTTGTATCTTGGGCTTGGTACACTGTAATATGATTTATTGTTGTTTATATGAGTATTAAAAAGGGAAAAAAGAATAAAACCAAGAGAAAAGGAAAGGAAAAAAAATGCTTGAAAAAATAGGCCACTTCCTCTTTGTTTTATTATCTGTTTGTTTTTGGTGCCTTTGAGTCAATTTTTGACCCTGGTGACTTCCTGCAGTTTTCTCGACAAGATTTTCAGAAGTGGTTTGCCATTGTCTCCTTCCTAGGGCTAAGTGACAGGGACTGGCTCAAGATCACCCAGTTGGCTTTGTGCCTAACGTTGGACAAGTCTCCCAGTTCTTAACCACTATACCAAACTGGATCTCTCCCTTCTTTTTGCTCCAAATGATTTACAAACACGGATCTGGAAAGAGTTTCCACTTTCTGCACCTTTTAATTGACAAAGCTTGACAGCAACCCATGTGTGCAAAAAATGAGGGAAAGAGTGGGCATTGCTCCAAGGTAATTAGAGCAGCAGATTTTTCACACATGGCATTTTAGGCTGCCACAAAATCCATGCAAAGTCATCTTCTGGTTGACTTACGTGCAGGTAGTCCTCGACTTGCGATGGTCCTCGTATAATGACGAGGTGCTGACGTTATGACGGTGCTGAAAAAAATGACTTACCACCGGTGCTCACACTTACGACCATTGCAGCAGCCCCATGATTATGTGATCACAATTCAAGTGCTTGGCAACTGGCTTGTATTTACGACGGTTGCCGTGTCCCGAGGTTACGCCGATCACCATGGGCAGCCGGTTTCTGAGAAGCAAAGTCAATGAGTGGAACCAGATTTGCTTAATGACGATGTGATTCACTTAACAAATGCAGTGATTCGCGTAACAACCATGGCCAAAATGTCGTAAAATGGCCTGTGATTCACCTAACCATGCCTTGCTTAAGCACAGAAATGGTGGTTTTTTGTAAATCAAATATTACCTATAACAAACTTTCTTTCCTTCCTGTTTTGTTGTTCTCTTGCAGCTCTCAGCCACCCTGACCATCCCCTTCTGGCAGTGGTTCCTTACCCGTTTTGGGAAGAAAACTGCGGTTTACATTGGCATCTCGGTGAGTGAATACCGCTAGTTCTCATCTTATGACTGTTCACTTAGTGGCCATTCAAAGTTACAACAGATCCCCTGACTTAGTTTCAATGTTATGATAACTGCTCCCCCCCCTCTCATGGTCATGTTACAAGGTGACCCACTTAGGAAGGACCCACTTAACGACTGGCACAATTTATGCCTGTGAATCTGAGCTCAGTTATGGTTTTAGGTCAAGGGCTACCTGTAGTGAGGAAGCAAGGTAAACCTATTACCTGCTTAGGTAACTTCTGAAAGAGGCCTCTATGAAAATCATTCAAATAATGATTCAAAGACAGGCATCTGTGAGAGGTAAGCCTCGTGCAGGGCTTTCTCTGGGGCCTGTTAATGGTGCAACAGAAACTGGAAGTTCCTTTTGGAAACATCACTTTTTGGACAGGGCTAAGACCTGTTAGCAGGACCATCCTGGTCCCAGGTGTACCCTATTTATATTTCCAGAGGACAAACCCTGAGGACTTGACTGTGACAATCTCAGATAGGATGGTGCCCATACCTTTCTCGTGGGTGGATGCAATAGCCTTGTGTGCAAAACAGGCTAAGAGATTGTGTGGTTGGTTCCATTTTGCTAGGAGCATCCTGGGAGCATCTGTGTACCCAGCCGTGCTATAGACAGTGGTGATTTAGAGCAGGGCTCTCCGGACTTAGCAATGTGAAGACCTGTAGACATCAACTCCCAGAATTCCCTAGCCAGCATGACTGCCTGGATAATTCTGGGAGTTGAAACCCACAAGTTTCAAGTTTGGAGATCCCTGATTTAGAGTGAGGTATGAAACCAGCCAATGGTGGCTTATTCAATAAACCTCGATGAGTCAAAATATGGTTTAGCGTGAGGCGTGAGCCAGTTCAAAGACCTCTTATCTCAGCCCAATGTAAAGTAACTGATAAGTTTCAGTCTAAATATCTAGGGACTGATAGACATTTTGAGACGTTTCTTCTCAGCCCATCATAAGGAAACGGCTCTTAATTATAGCTAGGGCAACCATGGTCAAGCAGGAAAAGAAGCACCAAAAACAACAACAAAAAAGAGAGAAGACTACAAGTTCCCCTTAATGTTCAAGCCATTCTTAGCTCTCAAGCTAGCCCAACTTTCTTGAGCCCTCTTTGTAGCCAAAAAGTCCCATTTCTATCCTGATGTGTTAAGGTGCAAAACTGCGTTAAGTTCATCCCGGTTTTAATCAAAGCGATCTTCCTGACCACGTCTTCTCATTCTTCAGTCAGCTACTCCTTTCCTCATCTCGGTTGTGATTTTGGAAAGTAACCTCATTATGATCTACGTGGTGGCCGTTGCGGCTGGAATGAGTGTGGCTGCTGCTTTTCTCCTGCCTTGGTGAGTTAATTTCCGAGTATCTTTGTCTGTTTTCAGAACTCCATATACCAGTGATGGCGAAACTTTTAGAGACCAAGTGCCCAAAACCCACCCCGCCTGCCCTTGCTCTCGCCCCCATCCTGCCCGCAGGGCCACCCACCACCTTCATGGCCCGTCGATCGCCAGGCGGCCCTGCAGCACCGCCATGGCAGCTATGTCCTCCACCTGTGCCCCGTAGCATCACCTGCGCACAACAGGGCGCAAGGGCGGAGTCTTGTCCCTGCTGCCCAGCTGCCATGTGCTTGGCTGCGTTGCTTCATGCAGGCCGCACCCAGGGGTGACTCTCCTCCAGGCCGGGATGCTGATGAGGTGGGGGCCGGGGGGGAAGGTGGAGGCTGGGGGAGAGGTGGGGCTGGGGCGACAGCGCACATGCCCACAGAGAGGGCTCCGAGTGCCGCCTCTGGCACGCGTGCCATAGGTTCGCCACCACTGCCATATACAGTATGGGTAGTCCTCAAATTACAACCATTCATTTAGTGACTGTTTGAAGTTACAACGGCCCTGAAAAAAGGGACTTGTGGCTGCTTTTCACATGACCGTTGCAGCCTCCCCATGGTCATGTGATCAGAATCCAGATGCTTGGCAACTGGCATGTATTTATGACGGTTGCAATGTCCCGGGATCACGTGATCCCCTTTTATGATTGTCTGACAAGCAAAATCAATGGGGGCGCCAAATTCGCTTGACAGCTGTGTTACTAACTTAACTCCTGCAGTGATTCACTTAACAATCGTGTCGTAAAATGGGGCAAGACTCACTTAAGAACTGCCTCACTTAGCAAACAGAAATTTTCGGCTCAATTGTGGTCCTTGTAAGTCAAGGACTACTTGCGTAGTTCTATTCCTGTCCCAGTTCTCTGAACAGCATCCAAAGGAAATTGGGGATCACTCCTAAAGAGTAGGCCCAACCCTACTAGGGTTTCGGAAGGCCATTAAGACGTGTCTCTTTCAAAGGGCCCGTGGAATTGGTGAGGATTTGGGTTCCCCCTTAATATGCAGTTTCTGCCGAATGCTGGGTTTTGATTGATTTACCAGTTGGTTGACACATCATATTTCAACTCTATTACTATATATTGAAGTATAAGCTGGTCATGTATGTTTGAACTGTCAGTTCAAGTTCCAGTTCAAACTGGGATTGTGCAAGAATAAATAAAAATGAGATCCAGACAGCTGTGAGAAACGAAGAAATGTTTATGCCTAAAAGCAAACAGCTTGCCTTTAGGGGCAGCTGCAGAAAAATGGGGTACAGCAACAGACTTTTATAGGGGTGCTTGTTCTGGTGTGGAAGCGTCTACATGCTGATTCTAGGGTGACATTTGAGATTGTGTGTGTGTGTGTGTGTTTGCATGTGTAGGTAGGTCTATGATGTTTATTCTTGTTATCATGCAGTTCCACTGGGAGACTTAATTTAATTAACACTATTTGTGTTTACAGACCTTATCCTATAATATGTGGATAAGGTCTGGGGGGTTTGAGGAAGTTTGAGTAACATTTGCTGTTTTTACTTGATTAATTTAGATTCAGCTTGACTGTCAATTATGTAGTGGAGACGCTCAGTCCGTTTTATCTTCTGTTGATGTTTTAAGGGAAGACGGAAAGTGGATAAAGAATAAAATATACTTTGATAGAAAACTTCTGACAGAACGGAAAGGAAAGGAATAGGAATAGAATTTTGAAGCAATTAAAAACAGTTCAGCTCATCCTTCACTATGTGGTTTCCTTTTCTCTCACATTGAAAAGATTAATTCGGTGGCAGCTTTTAGGAAAGATCTGGTTCGTATCTTGTTCTTGTTCTTTTGTGAACTTCCTTAAGGCTGGAGTGATTACTTGGCTTCTGTCTTGTCTCCTTCGATTAGGTCCATGTTGCCAGATGTTGTGGATGACTTCAACCTCCAGCACCCGGATTCCAGAGGCCACGAAGCTATTTTCTTCTCTTTCTACGTCTTCTTCACCAAGTTTGCTTCTGGAGTGTCTCTTGGGATCTCCACGCTCAGTTTAGAGTAAGGTTTCACCATCACCCTGTTGGCAATAGAATTCAGAATCCCCGTTCTTTTGGGATCCAGGAATTGCAATCATTTGGAAATCTTTTGCAAAAGAAATCTCTCTATTTATATGTTCGGTTATCAGTTATTTTCAGAGGACACAAAAGCTGCCAGTAAATTAGGAGGACAAGAAATTGGGACAGGTTCTGAGAAGAACCTAGGCAGTCCTCAACTTACAACAGTTTGCTTAGTGACCTTTCAAAGTTACAACAGCACTGAAAAAAGTGACTTATGACCATTTTTCACACTTATGACCATTGCAGCATCCCCATGGTCACGTGATTTACATTTGGATGCTCGAGAACTGACTCACATTTACGACGGTCGCAGTGTCCCAGGGTCCTGTGATCCCCTTTTGCAACATTCTGACACGCAAAGTCAACGGGGAAACCAAGTTCACTTAACAACCGTGCTACTAATTTAACAACTGCCGTGATTCGCTTAACAAATGTCATAAAATGGGGAAAACTCACTTAACAAATTTCTCACTTAGCAACATAAATTTTGGGCTCAATTGTGGTCGTAAGTTAAGGACTACCTCTACTGGGGAGGCCCAGGAAGAGAAACTGGGGAAACAGATTTGTTTACCGTTGGGGGGGGAAACTTAAAGAAGGATATGACCGCAAAGTTGCTCTGTGGAATTCTGGGAATTGAAGTTTACACATCCTAAACTGATGTGCTATCTTATGTCTAAGTAGAGTCACCCATGTTGTATGGCTGTAATTTTATTATTATCCTTCTCATCTCCTCTACTACCTCCTCTTACTAGTATCATTATTATGATTATTATTACACTGTTGCTTTGCATGTACACTGAGAGCTTCTGCATCGGAGACAAATTCCTTGTATATCTAATCACACTTAGCCAATAAAGAATTCTATTCTGTTCTGCTCTGCTCTATATACTCTACTCTACTCTACTCTACTTTACTCTACTCTACTCTACTCTATTATTCTGTTCTCTTCTATCCTATCCTGTCTTATCCTACCTTACCCTACCCACCCTATCCTACTCCAGTCTACTCTACTCTATACTCTACTCTACTCTACTCTTGAGGTTGAAAAATACTAGTCTACTCCATCATCCAGTAGTGCGGCACCCAGATTAATGGCCATCAGTTCAGAAAATGGGACACCAGCTGAATGCTAGGAAAAGCTTCCTAACAATAAAAATTAAGAACAAAAGAAAAGAGTGATCTGTCCATTGCTAAATGTATTCAAGCATATTTTGACTTGCAGCTATTTGTTTAGCAACAGTTCGCACTGAAAAAAGAGATTTACAATGGTCCTTTCCTTTATGACTTTCCCAGCATCCCATGGTCACGTGATTTACATTCGGATGATAGCGGTTTGGAGATTGCGTGACCCCCGGGACACTGTGACCATCATAAATATGAACCAGTGGTCAACTTTGATCACATGACCGGAGCATGCAGGAATGGTTTATAAGTGTGAAAAAGGATATGTCGCTTTTTTCAGTGCTGTTGTAACTTCAAGTGGTTGTAAGACAAGGACTACCTGTAGTGCCATGATTTCGATGTATAATTCCCGTTCTAGTAAGTCTCTGCCTCCTTTTGGCCGAAACGTAACGATTAACTGTTTGCCCAACGGAGAAATTATTACCCCATGAAAAATCTCCGCATTCAGACTCTTTATGCAGCTTTGCGCCAACTTGTGTCACTGATCTTCCTCTTCCATCGTTGATTCTAATTTGGTTTCCACCATGAAGTGGTTCGAAATGTTGCCTTCGGTCCCTTTATTCAACGCCACCCCCTCTCCCCCCCCCGCTTAATCTGTTGCAGCTTTGCAGGATACAAGACTCGAGGTTGCTCCCAACCAGAGGAGGTGAAACTGGCTTTGAAAATGCTTGTCTCTGCGGCGCCGGTGGTCTTGATCGTCCTTGGCCTGCTGCTTTTTAAGCTGTACCCCATTGATGAGGATAGGCGGAAAAAAAACAGGAAAGCTCTGCAGGATTTAAGGTGAGAGGCCGACCACAGGCAACCGTAGAGGAAGGGAAGGAGGTACCACCTCAGGATGGGCACCTGGCAAAGAGGGAAGGTGGGCTGGGATTTGTTTGGCTGACCATGGGGGAGCAAAGGACATCGCTCGTGTCACTGTGTTATCACGCAAACTTGAAGAAACATTGTGTGATGATTAGGAGCCCCGGCGGTGCAGTGGTTAGAATGCGATACTGCAGGCAAACTCTATCCACAGCCTGCAGTTCGATCCTGACCGGGGTTCCAGGTGGAACTCAGCTTTCCATCCTTCTGAGGTCGGTAAACTGAGGACCCAGATTGTTGGGGGGCAATATGCTTGCTGTCAGCGCTGCTAATATTGAATATTCGTGCTTTGACAATATATGCAGAACTGTCTGGTATTTTTAGAGTTAAATCAGGCGACAGGGAAAGGGGAGGAGAATACAAGGAAAGCCCGTGAAAAAGAAACGGAAGTGAATCTTTGCCCTCCAAGTTAATTGGAAGATGTGAATCATGATCCCAAAATAGGGGAGGGGAAATGCCTGGAATGTTATGTGCAAAGGAAGGGAAATTCAGATCTTAGCATTCCACCATGCCGTGCTGACACTCTGCAACACTAATAAAGGCTTTTTAGGTTAAAAAAAATGCTTGAAAGTTCTTTGAAGTGTTTCATTAATCAGACACATGACACTTGCATCATTAACTGCCCAGAGAGGGCTGTAAAGCATTAAGGGGCAGTGTATAAGTCTAAGTGTTATTGCTACTGCTATGATGTCATGCCACAAGGGATGGCCGTGGCTGGCATAGCAATCGGAAAGGCCCTTCATCCAGGATGCATTGCCACAGGGTCCGGCCTCTCTCTTAGCATTTTTTGTGCCGTGATGGCAGAAATGGAATTCTTTGAAGCTGTAATTCTGGGTCAGTTCAGATGGCCCTCAAAGCCATGAATCGTGGTAAACTGAACACAGACAACTGGCAAAGTTCATCCAGGTTCTTGGAGAAGCAGCTAAGGAAGTTTGGCCCAATTTTCTCTGTTCTCCATGTGATCTCCTGAGGTTTCTTTTAATAAAAAAAAATATTCTAAAAACTCGGGTGACCACAACAGTTGGCAGTGCCCTTCCTTGTAAAGCTTGCTATTGCTTCCTTAGTGCAGGGGGTCTCCAAACTTGGCAACTGTAAGACTTGTGGACTTCAACTCCCAGAATTGAAGTCCACAAGTCTTGAAGTCGCCAAGGTTGGAGACCCCTGCCTTAGTGTGACGTGTGAAGCTGCAGCGAAGCATAGTATGAACACTGTGTGCTTTGTTCTGGTTGGGTTGGAGGCAGGAACCCTTTTCTGCCTACTCCATTCCCAGTGGCTGAAACTCACGAGACGTCCATCCTGCACAATGATGGACATGTTGTGATCATGTGACAACTTTATTTGCTTTTTAGGGGAAGGAAGGGAGACGGGGTTACCTCTACCCCCACAGCTGCAGAATTCCAAGGGAATACAGAATAACAGAGTTGGAAGAGTCCCTGGAGGTCTTCTAGTCCAGCCCCCTGCTCAAGCAGGAGATCCTATACCATTCTGGACAAATGGCTGCCC
>NW_015386326.1:38418-76174 GCF_001527695.2 Protobothrops mucrosquamatus | reverse complement strand
ATACAGTAGGACACTAAATATCAAATGCTGAGTGTTCATGTACCTTAGTTTTGCAGACAGAAGCATTGCATGGCTTTCTGATTTCAGACCCAAATCCAGAGAGGACACAGTGAAATCCAATCGAGTCCAGCCCTTTATTTACTTGCACCTAATAGACAGAATCTTGCCAAACTAAAGCTATGATTTTTTTTAAAAAAAACTTCTAAATACATCCTGAGGGATTTTCATGTGTGGCTACTGTGATCCTCTTCCTCCCTACCCCATTCAGTGCAGTCTCTCTCTCTCCCTCCCTCTCTCTCTTTCTCTCCCTCTCCCTCCCTATCTTTCTCTCCCTCTCTCTTTCCTCTCTCTTTCCTCTCTCTTTCTCTCCCTCTCTTTCTCCCTCTCTCTCCTCTCCCTCTTTCTCTCCCTCTCTTTCCTCTCCCTCTTTCTCTCTGTTTCCTCTCCCCCCTCTATTTCTTTCTCTCTCTCTCTTTCTCTCTCTCTCCTCTCCCTCTCTCTCTCTCGTAAAGCTCCATGTTGCCCAAGCTATGTTTCAAATTTGTCCAGTTGTCATTGGATTGAGAGCACCTGCCTTTTCAGAAGAGTAGGAAGAGTTTGTAGATTATTCCACCTTGTTCAGAGATGGGCGGCCTATGAATGGGCCACCTACCTGATCCTATAGTTGAGTTTACCCTTCCTTAGGTAGCCATTCTTCACCCTGTGCCTGGCACAAAAGGGATCCCCAGCTTTGGCTTGGTCTTATATTACACACTCTCTTCCTTCTCTCTCCTCCAAACTGACCTGGATCGCGTGTCGCATCATAGACTAAGCCATAGTTCATTTAATTCATCTTTTGTAGAATAAATATTGGCTGGGTCAAAATCAAGGGGACCACACCCATAGTCTAAGGCAGTGGTGGCGAACCTACGGCATGCGTGCCAGAGGCAGCACTCGGAGCCCTCTCTGTGGGCACACGTGCCATTGCCCCAGCCTCCCTCCCCCCACAACCCCCTCACCAGCAGCCCCCCTGGAGGAGTCGCCCCTGACCGTGGCCCACGTGGAGCAGCGCAGCCAAGGACATGGCAGCCAGGCAGTGTAGACAAGACTCTGCCCTCACGCCCCATCGCGCACAGTTGATGCTGCGGGGCGCAGGCAGAGGTGCGGCTGCCATGGCGCTGCTGGGCTGCCTGGGCGATCTGTGGCGGGCCCTGGAGGCGGTGAGTGGCCCTGCGGGCAGGCGGGGTGGGGGACAGTGTGGGGGCGGAGCAGGGGCAGGGCAGGGGGTGGAGCGGGGGCGGGGCCAGTTTTTGGGCACTCGGTCTCTAAAAGGTTCGCCATCACTGGTCTAAGGCAACACATGAACCCAGTCCCTGAATGTCTGCTAAAGAGATAATTTCTACTACCAAAATGTTGTGCTTATTATTTTTCTATATTTTGACTCTTCCAGGGATGAAGAGAGCAACAGTAGCACTGAGACAGATTCTACAGAATTAGCCAGCATTGTCTGACCTTACCTTGTCTTGGTTTACCCCCTGGGATCCTCAAAACATGGTGCCACCATGACATCTACTGTGAAAGAGGGATGCTCACTTGCTTCCATGGAAGAGCACTTGTGATGACTTAAAGACTGCTCTGGGAATCAAATATTGATCGACGTTGTGCCTTAAATGGGACCCATGGATCACCAATTGTCAAACATACTTTCGGTACTCCAGAAAGATACCTCTAACGAGAACAATCATCATCTCAGTGTGTCTTTTACGAGAATCAGTTTGAAAAACTCTGTTGCGTTATGATGTGTTTTAACCATATGCTATTTATCATTAAGTCATCCACTGAATGGTGCAAATCTCTAAAGTACTGTTAAGTGTATTTGGTATGTTTTTTCCTGTTCAATATTGCATTATATATTATATTATCATGGACCCAGATGGTGCTTTTTTGGTGTATATTACACCGGTGGCTTGACCTTGTCAAAACATGAACTAGTACTGTTTTTTTTCTGTAAATAAGATTAATGAACCATCCTGTGATGTTCCTGTTTATATATATGTATAAATAAATATATATATATATGTATATGTATATATAAAGAGCCTAATTAAAATAACTTAATGCTGTACATATAAAAATGTCAATGTTTTCCTATTTGTATATTGTGTACAGAAAGAAAACTGGATTTGTCAATAATTTACATTAAAATGGAAAAATGTCACCAGCGCGGCTGTTTTTCTTTAATATTTCTTAAAATGTAAGTGAAGTATAACAAACAAGATAACACATCAATAATAAAAAAACTACATATGTTATCCTGATTAAGATAAACTAAACTAAAAGGGAGAAGCAAAAGAGCTCAGAAAAAATAGTAAAAAAATAAGATACATGTGATATGGCTATAAACTTAACTGGATCCTCAAACTGGTCATTGAATCTACAACAGGGGTCCCCAACCATGGCCGGCTGGGGAATTCTGGGAATTGAAGTCCACAGGTCTTAAAGTTGCCAAGGTTGGGGACCCCTGATCTACAACATAGGGAACTATTTTGCTACATCCTCTTATTTGAGGAATATTACATTTGTCATTAAGCATTGTTGTGATTTCAGCTCTTTAAAAAAGGGCACAAAATAATATAAATGTAAGACTTTCAATTCAATTCAGTTTACTGTGGTCATAGACCAATACCATTCGTGAAACAGCCTACCTAACATCTGTAAGTGAGATCCAGGATACAACCTATATTAAAATTATAATGTAAACACTAAAGTTATATTAAATATAACACCTAAAATTACAGCAAAATAATATTACTAGTAACATTAGTATCTAATATATAGCTATTTAAAACTATGAGTATGTTGGAGAAAAGCAGGCAGAGCTTGGGGGGTGGAATTAAAGGCGTCGTCAGTTTAGAGTCCTTGCGTGGCCAAAGAGATCCAAGTCCAGCCTCTCCTGAACTCCACTGATCTTTCTCTGGCACCAATTTAGTGTTGAACTCTTGTTTGTAGGCTTGAATTAATGTTCTGTGCTGCAGCCTTATAAATGGCCCTGATTTTCTGCACCTGACAAAGTACCAACAAACTAATAATATCTGAAATTTAAATGAATTACAGTTACAAAGATTGCATTGCGGTATATTGGCCCCTCAGGATTCAACGAATCTTCCATGCTGCTGCACAAAACCTAACTATGTGCACTATAATAAGAGAGACTTTATGAGCAGCATCTGGATATAGTCTAAATCTGGGCAACCAGAATATCTACTAAACAGAGGTAGTAGGAATGGGTTTTGATGTCTGTGTAAAAAGAACAACAAAGAATCTATTCTGTAGTTACCATCTCTCCGGAATCACAGTGGCAAAGCCTTTCTTCCAATGGTACTTTTTAATATAACAGAATAACAGAGTTGGAAGGGATCTTGGAGGTCTTCTAGTCCAACCCCCTGCTCAAGCAGGAAACCCTACACATCACACACAAAAAGATTCAAGCCTGTAATTGCTACTAAAGGTGCTTCAAAAAAGTACTCAGTGAAGGGTCTGAATACTTATGCCAATGTGATATTTCATTTTTTTTCTTCTTTTTAATAAATTTACAGACATTTCTAAAATTCTGTTTTCACTTTGTCCTTATGGGGTATTGGGCGTAGATTAACGAGGGGGAAAAATGAATTTTAACAACTGTAGAATCAGGCTGCAGCATAACAAAATTGACAAAAGCGAAGGGGGTCTGAATACTTTTTGAACGCATTGTAGACCATTTCAGACAAATGGCTGTCCAGTCTCTTCTTAAAAACCTCCAGGGATGGAGCACCCACAACTTCCGAAGGCAAGCCGTTCCACTGATTAATTGTTCTGTCAGGAAATTTCTCCTTAGTTCTAGGTTGGATCTGTCCTTGATTAGTTTCCATCCATTGCTTTTGATTCAGGTGCTTTGGAGAATAGCTTGACTCCCTCTTCTTTGGGGCAGCCCCTGAGATATTGGAACACTGCTATCATGTCCCCCCTCGTCCTTCTTTTCATTAAACTAAGCATACCCAATTCCTGCAACCGCTCTTCATATGTTTTAGCCTCCAGTCCTCTAATCTTTGTTTCTCTTCTCTGCATAGCATCAGAAAAGAGAGAAAGTTTTCCAATGACAGGGTGTTTCTGCTGTGCAAGTAGCTGGCAGCAGTGAGAATATATCAGTTGTGTACTGGTGACAAGGAAGCTACGGAGCACTTTTGTGCCAGGTGTGCAAAACAATCTGTCAGGGAATGTTTCAGTCTCCAAACAAAATGTTCTGAGCTGTCTGGAAGAGGTCCAGCCTTATAATGGACTGTTTTTCTGGGTATTGAAAAACAAAGGTGAACTTAGTCTAGTGGTTGAAGGCACCAGTCTAGAACCCAGGAGAGTCCAGCTTTAGGAATGAAAGCCGGCTGGGTGTCTTTGGGCCAATCACCAGGAGGTAATAATAATAATAATAATAATAATAATAATAATAATAATAATAATAATAATAATAATAATAATAATAATAATAAAGTTGGAAGAGACCTTGGAGGTCATCTAGTCCAACCCCCTGCTCAGGCAGGAAACCCTATACCATTTCAGACAAATGGCTGTCCAGTCTCTTCTTAAAAACTTCCAGTGTTGGAGCATTCACCGCTTCTGGAGGCAGGTTGTTCCACTGGTTGATTGTTCTAACTGTCAGGAAGTTTCTCCTTAGTTCTAGGTAGCTTCTCTCCTTGATTAGTTTCCATCCATTGCTTCCTGTCCTGCCTTCAGGCGCCTTGGAGAAGAGCTTGACTCCCTCTTCTTTGGGGCAGCCCCTGAGATATTGGAACTCTGCTATCATGTCCCCCCTCATCCTTCTCTTCGTTAAACTAGACATGCCCAATTCCAGCAGCCCTTCCTTATATGCTTTAGCCTCCAGTCCCCTGATCATCTTTGTTGCTCTTCTCTGTACTCTTTCTAGAGCAGTGGTTCTCAACCTTTTTAATGCCGCGACCCCCGACTGGTCGTAAGTCGAGGACTAAATCGGTCGTAAGTCGAGGACTACCCAACCGGTTGTAAGTCGAGGACTTTCCCTGCCCGGGAGTGCCACACATGCGTGGTTCCGCCCCCTGCGCCGGCCGAGGTGTAGCTGGCAAGCGGCAGAGACGGAGCAGGCCGACCACCAGCTGGCCCAACCCAAGGGAGGTAAGGCACCCGTCGGAAAAGGGGAAAAAATGGCAGACAAAAAAAATGGCGGACAAAAAAAATGGCGGACAGCCTTGCTTGGCGACCCCTGTGAAATGGTCGATCGACCCCAAATGGGGTCCCAACCCATAGGTTGAGAACCGCTGTTCTAGAGGCTCAACATCTTTTTTACATTGTGGTGACCAAAACTGGATGCAGTATTCCAAGTGTGGCCTTACCAAGGCCTTGTAAAGTGGTATTAACACTTCACGTGATCTTGATTCTATCCCTCTGTTAATGCAGCCCAGCACTGTGTTGGCTTTTTTGGCAGCTGCAGCACACTGCTGGCTCATATTTAGGTGATTGTCCACTAGGACTCTGAGATCCCTCTCACAGTTACTACTGTTGAGCAAGTTACCCCCTATACTATACCTGTACATTTGGTTTTTCTTGCCTAAATGTAGACCCTTACTTTTTTCACTTTTTTGTACCTTGCCTTGGGCACAAAAGCCAATTGGTGACTTTAGGCCAATCATTCCTCTCGGTGCAGTTCACCTCGCAAGGTGGTGGTTATGGGGAAAACAGGAGGAGGAAGTAGTATTAAGTATTATGGGTATTAGGGAGCATGTTCATCGCCTAGAGTTAGTTATTAAAAGAATAACAGCAGGATATAAATGGATGAACTAACCAGATAAGTGATTTTAGCAGCTCCAGAAAGATATTTTTTTTTTTTGAAAACTGTGTAAAAGGTCAACCAAACAGCAGAACCATTTAAGACAGGCAGCCCTTCCTTCTCCCAGCTTTGCATATATTCTGATGAGGTCACAGTTATCTGAAATTAATCAGGAAAAAGTTATGGGTTCATAAAAGGTAAGTCTGGGAGGAAATTGACTCAACCTACAGCAGCAATGAAAAGGGCAAATTCCATATTGGAGTCATTTGTTAATGGAGCAAAAATAATATTGCAACGTTGACTCTAGGGGACAATTCTGCTTGCCACGTTGGAAAAAATATAATAGAGCTGGGAAAAGTGCAAAAGACACACAGCCACGATGGCCGGAGGCCTAGAATGCCTTCCATCTTTAAAGAACAGAAAATACCTGGGGGAGAATGTGATTAAGGTGTGCACCAGTGTGCATCAGTCTTAAAGTGCACTTGACAACTTTAAGACTGATGGACTTCAACTCCCAGAATTCCCCAGCCAGCATAGATCACCCTAAATGTCACTCAGTTCAGCAGCCTTTTCAAGCAATCTGTGATTTGGAGCACAGGAACCATATTTCTTTTTTTAAAAAAATAGCCCACATTTTATACAAAAACACATAACATTAACTTTCTGTGAGTTCACATGAATGAACATGAGAACAGAAGATTCAGGCCATTTCAATTTAAAAAAATAATAATACTGGGATTCCTTGGATGCTGTTTTAAGTGATGTTGCTGGGTGGCTGATCAAGGTGTTCAGAGTTTGCTTTCTTGATCTTTCATAAGACCTCTAATTTTGGCTGGAAGTAAATATCTTGCTTTGCAGATGCTGAAAAAAGGACTCTGAAGTCAAGAGTTCTTCCTTCTTTTGCAACAACTTTAGCATTGTTCTGGCACCCATTCAACGCACTTTGCAAGCCAAAAGTTCAAGAATGAGACATGAGCCTTCACAGAGCATCCTTCTCGGACGTGGATGGGAAGATTGCACAAAGACTGACTCATGAGCTGTATGTCAACTGCAAAGAGTCAAGGAGCCAGGAGGAGGTGGTGGGCTAAAAATAACAAAAGGGATTATCCCTCGGATAGAAATGCTTTTTCTGTCCTCCCAACAAAACAGTCTGAAAAGCAGTTGGTGATCTGGAGCCAAAGGCAAGCGTATGTGAATGAAGAAGTGAAGTACATCTGGATTGTAAAAGTGATGGGAGATGGCGGAGATGGCAAAATTGGCTGTTTTAATCGAAGGGAAGAATTTATCTAGTTTTGTTTCCCTATGGAAACTGTTTCTGGACTTGTACTTGAGCCTGGGAAAAAAATGAAACTGGTTTTGACATCTAGAACAATGTTGCTGTTGTAGAAATGGCTTGTAACTCTTAGAAATGTAAGACAAAAAGTTGAGGTTATTAACTTTTGTTTTTTGTATTCTGGCACGGCAAAAAGTCCAAAGTCACGACTTTTTTTTCCCTTCTTCCTTCTTTTTTTCTCCTTTTAACTTTCTTAAGTTTTGTTTTAATTGGTACGTGATCTTTATTATAACTTTAACCAGTTCTTTTTTTAAAAAAAAAAAGAAGGGAAGTAAATTTCCTTCAGCTCAGACAACATCAGAGCCTGACGAATAGAGCCTTCCAAGCTCCAGCCTTTAGTTCGGTGGTCCTCGTTTTGTAAAAAGTGCACGAATTATAGGTCTCGTCGTCCATTGGGCGAAAAGCTGACTAACACCCCAGATGCGTATGGCCTGATCCTTTAGCTCAACAAAACCTCCTTCCTCATAAAAAAGGAGGGGAAAAAAATCCAGTAGAAGTGAGGGAGCTGCTAAGAAAAAGGGGTTTCTGGCGTGGGAAAAGAATCAAGGGGGGCTATCTTGCCGTTTGGATGAATGGTTGGGCGGAAACAAGTAGACAAAGGCAGACAATGCCTTCTTGAGTAGACCAAGCAAATTAATGCCTGTGTGTGTAGGCTTCCAAATTAATGCCTGTGTGTGAAAAGGGGGGGCATGGTTCTCCCCCATCCCCATGGAAGGAAAGAAACAACCAGTCCATTCAAGCACGAGTAAATTATATCCTCTGAAGAAGAAATGGGGAATGAGGTCAGGAAGTGGAATGAATGCACAGCAGTGCTGTTGGATCCATAGCTGGCCACATGGATGGTTCTCACAATGGTTGGGAGCAGAGATAGCTACAGACGGTCCACGCACTTGGCTTATTTTAAAACCTATCTCAGCCTCTCCCATATTGGCACTCTTCTCTTCATGTATGGGACTTCGGCTCCCAGAATTCTCAGGAACTGGTGGAATGCTTGGGGATCCTGGGTGCCGAGCTCTATCACGTCACAAGGATGCTAGGAAAGAAAAGCATTTAATTGTCATTGTAGTTCAATGTTTAGGCAAAACGTATCCGCATCAGTAGAAGATGTAGATATGTTTAGCTGCAGGCTATGGACTTTTTCAGTTTGGAACCGTGATCGTCTCAATGTGAACGAGGAACTCTGAGCACAATATATTCCGTTTGTTGACAAACATCGCCATTTCTTTTCTCTTTTCTCTATAAAAATCAAGAAAATATAATTGGATGACAGGGATATAAAATTAACATAATTGCAATTTTGGCTTATAAAAATAGATTTTAAAAATAGCTGTGTATATTTTTAGGAAAGTGGCATTACGTGCTTCTTTTCTACGAAACCTTTCTGAAGACATCAAATTTGGTAAAGTAAAAAAAACAACAGTTTGACTCACATATTTCTTGACTTCCACTGACATTTCCTACCTTTATTTATCTCTTCATCTTTGAGCTGCTAAATATAATCACAACAAAGAGGCAGTGTTTAAAATTGTATTTATGCTTTTCTCTTGCTCTCTCTGTATGTATGTATGTGTGTGTATACACACACACACACACACACACACACGTTCTCTTTGAATGGGTGGGATGGGTGAGTGAGGGTGTGGGCATGGGTGTCATATCGCTGGAGGTTTTCAAGAAAAGAATAGACAACCATTTATCCAGAATGATATAGGGTCCAGCTGGCTCAGGAATTCTGGGAGTTGAAGTCCATGAGTCATAAAAGAGCCAAGGTTGCCTACCCCTGGACTAGACCTACACAAGATCCCTTCCGGTACCGAACAATAAAAAAAAAACCAAAAAAATAAAAGAGGTACAATTCAATTCTAATTGGAAAATATTTTTACATTATAACTTAATGTAAGGGTTTGTACCATATCCCGAACTAGAGTTTTTCTATATTTTCATATTTTAGTTTTATGAAATATTTGATTTTCAGTATTGATCTTAATTATTACAGTTTATTATTCTAGTTATCTATCAGTTATTGTGCTAACCAGGTATTCTTAAAGTTTGTGACTTTTAGTTCTTTCTTTAAAAAGTGATATAAAAGTAATATATATTATATATTGCATAACTTTATGATTAGTGAAATATTGAAAACAATTTCCATCTCATTTCAAATCCCAGGTTTATTTAATCTTAATAAGCATTTTATTTATTTATATGGTCTTCTATTCTTTGGGCTCATATGCTTTTTTAAATCATTAATTTTTTTTAAGGATAAAAACAATGTGCATAAGTTTACATCAGTTCACTGCTTTGCTGATTGCAATGCCTCCTGTGGAATTCTGCTGATGGTAGACCAGATTTGATATGGCTACTTTTACACAAGAACTTATTGTGCAAAAAATCACACATTTTTCATTCATTTTATTCATACAACATAGATAAAAATAGGTACTGAACTAATTCATTTTCTATGTTTACCCAGTTTAATCAAAAACTAACCTAATGTGCTATTATCTTATATTTCACTTAGTCAAAATATGAGCATACAAGCCAGGGTGAATACTAACCAAGTTTAGCATGTTGTGTGAATGTAGCCACTGGCTGCAAAATTGGCACCACTGCTTTCTGATGTCTGACGTTCGATTAATCTTTCCCAATCTGTTAGCTTTCATGTACATCATAACTAAAAATGCAAAAATCGTCAGCTGGCAAAGCCAATGGCATATATTGCATATTGTAATAATAATAAAGGTGGAAGAGACCTTGGAGGTCATCTAGTCCAACCCCTGCTCAAGCAGGAAACCCTATACCATTTCAGACAAATGGCTGTCCAGTCTCTTCTTAAAAACTCCAATTGACCACTTCTGGAGGCAGGTTGGTCCACTGGTTAATTGTTCTAACTGTCAGAAAGTTTCTCCTTAGTTCTAGGTTGCTTCTCTCCTTGATTAGTTTCCATCCGTTGCTTCTTGTCCTGCCTTCAGGCGCCTTATATATTCCAGAATGAGAAATAGAGGTCCGCTGTTAAAATAATTATTTCAGGATGCAGCTAAAATATGCAGCTAATCTTTCTGATGCAATGCAAATGAAAGGCTGGACAGTCCACTCTTCCTCCCTCCAACAGCAGAGATGCAACATCATTGCCAATTACAGTAAGAAATATTTAGCAGCTAAGCAGGATTTTTTCCATTCTTGTGTATTGATTCATATATTAGCTTTTGAAGCATGGAAAGAGAATCCAAGATGCCAAAGGAATTCAAATACCGGTAAATGTAATAACTGGAGCACGGAATTATTTTTGTTCAGGAAATCTTAACATATGCTGCAGATTGTGAAATGAAAAACATTTGGATTTTCAATAGATGATAAAGTTAGGAGTGTTTCTTTTTATAGGAGAAGGGAAAGAGGGAGGAAGATTTTAAGAAGAGAAATAATGTACAAGCCAAGCTGGGCTGCCATTGTCATAAGCCAAGAGTCAGGAATCTGTGATCTTTAAAAGCTACGATAACCAACAGCAGATTTCTCATCATTGTTGGCTATGTTGTTGGCTATGACTGTTGGCTATGACTGCGGAGCATTCAGAAATATATGAAAAGACTCAGGTTCCTCATACGCCATGTTTCTCAACTTTGGCAAGTTTAAGATAGGTGGACTTCAGTCCCCAGAATTCCCCAGCTAGCCATGCTGGCTGGGGAATTCTTGGACTTCAAATCCATGCATCTTAAAGTTGACAAAGTTGACAAACGCTACCATGGATCATGCTGATATGGGATTACAGGAGCTATACCAGTGAACTTAGACTTACAACAGTTTGTTTAGCAACTGTTCAAAATTTCAATGGCACTGAAAAAAGTGACTTATGACTGTTTTTTCACACTTATAACCCTTACAACAGTCCAGGGTCATGTGATCAAAATTCAGATGCTTGGCAACTGACTCATATTTAGGACAGTTGCAGCAGCCCGGGGTCATGAGATCCCCTTTTGCAAGCTTCTTATAAGCAAGGTCCATGGGGAAGCCAGATTCACTTAACAACTGTGTTACTGAAGACTCATGGTTTCAGCCAAGCCTCCCTGCTTTATCCCCACGAACAATTTTGCACAATCAGAAAGACTGCACACAATTCTGAGATCTTCGCGTTAACCCAGGGGCCTTCAAACTTGGCCCTTTGATGACTTGTGGACTTCAACTGCCTGGCTGAGGAATTCTGGGAGTTGAAGTCCACAAGTCATCAAAGGGCCAAGTTTGAAGGCCCCTGCATTAACCTAAGAGAAACCCATCTGAAAACTATTCTTTAGAAGGGAAGAGTTCATATCTTGGCTCCTGCCCACATGCTAATACATTCCACTGAAGAAAAGAAATGCAATATTTTCCCTTGAAGTCATCTAATTACTAGACGTGGCAGAAGTTAGCGTTGCGTAACAAGTTACACTTTTTATTCTGGTTTGACTTCTATTCCTTCTTTAGGCAAAATATTAACCAGTCAGCCCATCTATACTGGCCTGCAGCAGGACTATTTCCAGGACTGGAAGACGCTCGCCACCTCCTGGCCGATAAGGAGAATGACATGCTTTTAAATTCAAGTTGTCAGCCCGGTTAAAGCCATTTGTACTGAAATTAAGAAAACCAAAATCATGGCATCCGGCCCTCTCAATTCCTGGCAAATAGATGGGGAAGAAATGGAGGTAGTGACAGATTTCATCTTCCTGGGCTCCAAGATCACCACAGATGGGCACTGCAGCCAAGAAATTAAAAGACGCTTGCTCCTGGGGAGGAAAGCTAAGGCAAATCTAGACAGCATACTAAAAATTAGCAGAGACATCACCCTGCCAACAAAAGTACATATAGTCAAGGCCATGGTTTTCCCAGTTGCAATGTATGGCTGTGAAAGTTGGACCATAAGAAAGGCTGAGCGCCAAAGAACGGAGGCCTTTGAACTCTGGTGCTGGAGAAGACTCCTGCGAGTCTCCTGGACTGCAAGGCGATCAAACCGGTCAGTCCTAGAGGAGATCAACCCCGACTGCTCTTTAGAAGGCCAGATCCTGAAGTTGAAACTCAAGTCCTTTGGCCACCTAAGGAGAAGGAAGGACTCACTGGAGAAGAGCCTAATGCTGGGAAAGATGGAGGGCAAGAGAAGAAGGGGACGGCAGAGAATGAGGTGGCTGGAAGGAGTCACTGAAGCAGGAGGCGTGAGCTTAAATGGACTCCAGAAGATGGTAGAGGACAGGAAGGCCTGGAGGAACGTTGTCCATGGAGTCGCGATGGGTCGGACAAAAACAATATTAGAAAGAAATGCATCCAAATACCGGAAAAAAAATCCTAAAAATAAGGTTTGAAAGGACATTTCAGATATTTTTTGATTCGATTGTTATTGTTGTTGTTAGTTGCGAAGTCGTGTCCGACCCATTGCGGCCCCATGGACCCCAACGTTTCTCCAGGCCTTCCTGTCCTCTACCATCTTCTGGAGTCCATTTAAGCTCACGCCTACTGCTTCAGTGACTCCATCCAGCCACCTCATTCTCTGTCGTCCCCTTCTTCTCTTGCCCTCCATCATTCCCAGCATTAGGCTCTTCTCCAGTGAGTCCTTCCTTCTCATTAGGTGGCCAAAGTACTTGAGCTTCAACTTCAGGATCTGGCCTTCTAAAGAGCAGTCGGGGTTGATCTCCTCTAGGACTGACCGGTTTGATTGCGTTGCAGTCCAGGGGATTCGCAGGAGTCTTCTCCAGCACCAGAGTTCAAAGGCCTCCATTCTTTGGCGCTGAGCCTTTTGATTCGATACAATTCCAGAATACATAAATGAAAATGATCACAATTTATTAAGATATACAATATGTTGACAGCAGCAAGAACAAACTTGGCAGAAATCTGCAAAAGAGAGTGGAGGGCTAAAATTGGAGGGTATACAGCAATGGCAAAATTGACTGAATACATCCATAACAGAAGATTAACCATATTCCAGCAGGCATGATTCCTTTATACACAACGCATTACACAATGCAGAGGAAATTTAGACATTTGCAGATGTTTGGGGAACTTAAATAGAAACCATCAACGTTCTTTGACATTCTATAATATAAATATCTAAAGTGCAGCCCGTTTGGTTGGGAACACACATGGAAGGGAAGGGGAGACTGTGTTATTAGAAAATGCTTCATATTCAATAATATTTTTAAATCTTATTTGCATTGTACTATATCAACAGTAAAAACATTTTCAAAAAAGGAAGGGTGTTAATTAACTCTATTAATCTTTTAACTCATGTAGTTAAACACATTAAAGTGTTGGGTAAGCATTACACAAAGTTTCAAAATACTTTATGTTAATTTTATTAATGCATTTACATAAGGGAAGAAATCCTGCATCCCTTCGAAGCATAAAAACAAGTTAATTGTATCAACAGTAAGAATCGCTGTTTCATTGTTGTTGCATCATAAATACTTTATACTTTATTTATTTGGCCAAGGAATTTGCTTTTGGTATGGAAGCACTCAGTGTACTTGCAAAACAACAGAATATAATTATAATAATTATAATAAAGTGTACAGCCAATAAAATGGGGGAAATTAAAAATAATAAAAATGGTAAATAATAATACTGCAACCACGCCCTATGGGTTAATATACATATGCATTAGACAAAAAAGTTAGTACAGGTAGCCCTTGACCTATGACCACAATTGAGCCCAAAATTTGTGTTGTTAAGTGCGACATTTGTTAGGTGAATTTTGCCCCATTTTAATAATAATAATAATAATAATAATAATAATAATAATAATAATAATAATAATAATAATAATAATAATAATAATAATAATAATAATAAAGTTGGAAGGGACCTTGGAGGTCATCTAGTCCAACCCCCTGCTCAGGCAGGAAACCCTATACCATTTCAGACAAATGGCTGTCCAGTCTCTTCTTAAAAACTTCCAGTGTNGCATTCACCGCTTCTGGAGGCAGGTTGTTCCACTGGTTAATTGTTCT
This sequence comes from Protobothrops mucrosquamatus, assembly GCF_001527695.2. Lineage (NCBI taxonomy): Eukaryota > Metazoa > Chordata > Lepidosauria > Squamata > Viperidae > Protobothrops > Protobothrops mucrosquamatus. The sequence goes on along the minus strand of NW_015386326.1, from coordinate 62,067 downwards.
AACTGTCAGGAAGTTTCTCCTTAGTTCTAGGTTGCTTCTCTCCTTGATTAGTTTCCATCCGTTGCTTCTTGTCCTGCCTTCAGGCGCCTTGGAGAATAGCTTGACTCCCTCTTCTTTGGGGCAGCCCCTGAGATATTGGAAGACTGCTATCGTGTCCCCCCTCGTCCTTCTCTTCATTAAACTAGACATACCCAATTCCAGCAGCCGTTCCTCATATGTTTTAGCCTCCAGTCCCCTGATCATCTTTGTTGCTCTTCTCTGTACTCTTTCTAGAGTCTCAACATCTTTTTTACATCGTGGTGACCTTTTTTATGACCTTTCTTTCCTCCATTAAGTGAATTGCTGCAGTTGATAGTAACCCGGCTGTTAAGTAAATCCGGCTTCCCCATTGACTTTGCTTGTCAGAACGTCGCAAACGGTGATCACATGATCTTGGGACACAGCAACGGTCATCAATATGAACCAGTTGCCCAACATCTGAATTTTGATCACGTGATCAGAGGGATGCTGGAAAGGTTGCAGTTGTGAAAAACGGTCATGAGTCACACTTTTCAGTGCCGTCGTAACATTGAGCGGTCACCAAATGAATTGTTGTAAGTTGAAGACTACCTGTAAGCTATAGTCCTTTTATTTCATCAGCTTCAAGAGTTAGGTGTTCAGCAGAGTGATGGCACTGAGGTAAAAAAACTGTCCCTGTATCCAGTTGTATAATAATAATAATAATAATAATAATAATAATAATAATAATAATAATAATAATAATAATAATAATAATAATAATAATAATAATAATGGTCTAATTCTGGCTGCACAAGACCAAGCCTTAAGGACAAATGCATATAAAGTCAAAATTGAGAAGACAGCAACAGACAGTAAGTGCTGCCTATGCAAAGAAGCTGAAGAAACAGTGGACCACCTGGTAAGCTGCTGCAAGAAGATCGCACAGACTGACTACAAGCAGCGGCATGACAAAGTAGCAACAACGGTGCATTGGAAGATCTGCAAGAAATATCATTTGCCTGTAAGCAAAAACTGGTGGGATCATAAAATAGAGAAAGTCATAGAAAATGATAAAATTAAACTGCTCTGGGACTTCAGAATTCAAACAGACAAGCACCTGCAACATAACACCCCAGACTNAATAATAATAATAATAATAATAATAATAAAGTTGGAAGGGACCTTGGAGGTCATCTAGTCCAACCCCCTGCTCAGGCAGGAAACCCTATACCATTTCAGACAAATGGCTGTCCAGTCTCTTCTTAAAAACTTCCAGTGTTGGAGCATTCACCACTTCTGGAGGCAGGTTGTTCCACTGGTTAATTGTTCTAACTGTCAGAAAGTTTCTCCTTAGTTCTAGGTTGCTTCTCTCCTTGGTTAGTTTCCATCTGTTGCTTTTTGTCCTGCCTTTAAGCACTTTGGAGAGTAGCTTGATTGCCTCTTCTTTGGGGCAGCCCCTGAGATATTGGAAGACTGCTAGAGATATTGGAACACAGCTAAGTCTTGCCATACAATACTCTGTAGCGCCCCCCTGAGGGAAGCAGCTGAAACAGTTTATGTCCAGGATGTCAGAGGTCTGCAGATATCTTCCAAGTCATCCTTCTGACCCACGCAATATGCAGGTGCTCTATGGAAGGCAGGCTGGTTGCCATTATTTTATCTGCAGTCTTAACTATTCGTTGGAGTCTGTACCTGTCCTGTTTGGTTGCTGTACCAACCAGTTATAGATGTGCAAATACAGAGCATCCTACTCACCCCATACCACTAATAAGATGTAGCTGTTCTCAAACTGACTGTGATTGTAAGCACATTATTACCCTTGAGGGCAATTTTTTTTCGAGTAAGAAAAGCAAAGAGGTGGGCTAGTCAGCAAAATGGAGAAAAGGAAATGCTTTGCATTCTTTTCAACAGTTAGGTGTTTGAGAAATTACCTAAGAATGGATGGAAGGAGTTTGTCTCTATTAATCTACCCCTTTCCAGACTTTAAGGATAATGTTAAGTACAGGTAGCAACATGAAAGATGCATTGGACTTACTCAGTTCTTATTCAGTGCAATAAATATATGTTGGGCTTATTCAACTGGGCTTATACAGCTCAGAACTGGATGCAATAAAGATGCATTGGCTTATTCAGTTCCCAGATTCTCCCACACTTGTTCCCATGAGGACAGCACATTCTCCAAATTATATAGTCCACTGCTATAAATAGGACAGTGATTATTTTTCACAATGTTGCCTACAGAACATCCATTCAAGGCATTGGAGAGAATTAGAAGGGTGACCAGAGGCAAATATCCAGCGCTCGTTGGGTTTTGTTCAAAATGCTGCCTAAAGTCTTTTCTCTCCCACCTCCAGCTAAAGCTTTCCGTGACAGTAGGAAAACTTTGTGAATTATAATTTCTACAATGGAAGAATGGATGGTAAAGGTGATGGAGTTGGCGGAGATGGCAGAATTGACTGTTCTAATTAAAGAGAAGAATTCATCTACTTTTGTTTCCATTTGGAAGCCACTTCTGGATTTTGTACTCAAAGCTAAAAAAAAAAATGGAACTAATTTTAGGTTTTGATGATTAAAATGACTTTGTTATTACAGAAATGGCTTGAAACATTTAGAAAAAGTAAAGCAAAAGCTTCAGGCTGTAACTCTCTTTTTGTATCCTACTGCACTTCGGAATGTTGGAAAACATTACTTTTTTTCAGCCTTTTTCATTTCTTTCTGCACTTTTTAACTTTCTTAATTTTTTTTTTATTTGCATTTTCTCCTATAATAATACATTTTAATAAAATAATATAAAAAATAAAGCTATCATGAATTTCATAGAGTTGGCTTGATAGGAACGTATCTGTATATTTAAATGCACACATGACTCCTTAATCCAGTGGTTCTCAACCTTTTTAATGACGTGACCCCAACCGGTCGTAAGTTGAGGACTAAACTGGTCGTAAGTCGAGGACTAAACCGGTCGTAAGTCGAGGACTAAACCGGTCGTAAGTTGAGGACTACCCAACCGGTCGTAAGTCGAGGACTTTCCCTGCCCGGGAGCACCGCACATGTGTGGTTCCACCCCCTGCGCCGGCCGAGGCGTAGCTGGCAAGCGGCAGAGATGGAGCAGGCCGATCACCAGCTGGCCCAACCCAAGGGAGGTAAGGCACCCGCCGGAAAAGGGGGAAAAATGGCGGACAAAAAAAATGGCGGACAGCCTTGCTTGGCGACCCCCGTGAAATGGTCGATCGACCCCAAATGGGGTCCCGACCCACAGGTTGAGAACCACTGCCTTAATCTGTCAACATTATTATTCAGAATGTCAGTAGTTTAAGCAGAAAATATTTAGCTTTCCATCCAAAGTTAAGCATTAAATAAAGGGGAAAAAACACTGCAACTCACATTATATTACTCGTATTACAATAGTTTCAATCTTAAGCCAATTACGTAATATTAAAATATGTCTTCTCAACATTTCCAGTCTACCTTGCAGCCCTAGGATCTCCTGGTGGTCTCCCACCCAATCCTTAACCAGGCCTGGCCCCACTTTTCAAAATTAGCTAGGTCTTTTATATATATAATATTTATTTGTTTCTGCTTCTTTCTTATTTTGGTAGCATCTCACTTGATGCAGAATTCTTGAGTATCCAAAACTCTGCACTCTTTTATTGCACCTCTGGACCAATTCAGCTCTTCCTTTTTGTTTTTATTTTGCTCCTTCAGTACCCATCAACTGGACTTGCAACTAGAGGACCCACTTGGTCTAGGGGTGAAGGCATCAGGTTAGAAACCATCTCTCTCTCTCTCTCTTTCCTCTCCCTCTCTTTTTCTCTCTCTCCCTCTCTTTCCTCTCTCCCTGTCTCTTTCTCTCCCTGTCTCTTTCTCTTTCTCTCCCTTTCCTCTCCCTCTCTTTCCTCTCTCTCACTTTCCTCTCCCCCTCTCTCCCTCTTTTTCTCTCCCTCTCCCTTTCCTCTCTCCCCCCCTTTCTCTCTCCCTCTTTTTCTCTCCCTCTCTCTCTTTTTCTCTCCCTCTCCCCCTTTTTCTTTCTCCCTCTTTCCTATCCCTCTTTTTCTCTCCCTCTTTCCTCTCTCCTTGTCTCTTTCTCTCCCCTTCTCTTTCTCTCCCTCTTTTTCTCTCCCTCTTTCCTCTCTCTTTCCTCTCCCCCTTTCTCTCTCTCTCTTTTTCTCTCCCTCTCTTTCTTCTCCCTCTCTTTTTCTCTCCCTCTCCCTCTCTCTTTCCTCTCTCTCTCTTTCTCTCCCAACCCACCTCACAAGGTTGTTGTTGTTGGGAAAATAAGAGGAAGAAGGAATATTTATTTATTTATTAAATTTGTTTGCTGCCCATCTCACCATGAGCTGACTCTGGGCAGCTTACAATGTATAGGTATAGTCGCTGCCTTGAGTAAACTATAAGTCAGGATAGAGAAAGAAAGAAAGAAAGAAAGAAAGAAAGAAAGAAAGAAAGAAAGAAAGAAAGAAAGAAAGAAAGAAAGAAAGAAAGAAAGAAAGAAAGAAAGCTGCTGCCTCTCAATGTCTATGGAGATTCTCAGTCCTCCAGGTCACAGTTATCCCAAAGACGCTTTTTCACGAAGCTTCTTGGAGGAGAAGCGAAACGCCTTAAAAAAACAAAACAAACCAAGAAAGTCCAGTTGCCTCGTGAAAAAAAAGCATCTTTGGGAAAATCCGCCTCTCCATCTGTTGGCCGCTGTATTTTGGGACTGCGGGGCGAAGGCGGGGGAGAGACCTGCTTTCACACGGACCCCCCCCCCCCCATCTCCTTCCAGTCCTGCAATTTCCCACCCCATCCCTGGCTAGACCAGACTGAGACGTTCCCACGTTCCCCGCGTGTGCCAGCCTCCCATCCATCCCCCGCACACACAGTTGCCCCCCCTCCCCCTACTTCTGAAGCCGCGAAGCCGAGCAGACGTCTCCGCCGACAAATTTCAGAGCTGCGGGCCAGCTACGCCCGCTCGCTTCCACTTTCCACGTGCCAATGACGGCCGATTTTACCATCTATGGTCAAAAACCCCGAGTCGAGCAGGAAGCCGGGGGAAAACAGCCCGCGGCCGCCTCCTTCCTCTCGGCGGGCTGCGAGTCCCAGAAATATCGCCCCCCTCCCCACGACCGCCCAAAGCCTCCTTTGCAAAGGCAGCGAGCTGCTTTTCGCCTCTTTGCTCTCTCTCTCTTTTTAAAAAAAGCTGCCCGCCTTGCAGGATGAATGAGGAAGGGGAGGGGAAGGGGGGGAGGGAGGAAGACCCACCTGCGGGTCTAAGGAGGCGCCTATGTCGAATAAGGCTCCCTCTGGGCTTCGGGAAACTGCATTTGGGGAGCAAAGTACAGGATGATGGGCTCTGCAGTTCAGCACCGCAGATAGCAAGCTGGGGAAGCATGCAAAGGTTCTGCAAAAAGTTGTCCGGGCTTTTGGGGGAAAATGGCTTATGGCCGCTTTTCACACTTACCGACTGTTGCCTTGGGAAACTGGATTGGGCAGCAAAGTACAGGATGATGGGCTCTGCAGTCCAGCACCGCACATACCAAGCTGGAGAAGCATGCAAAGGTTCTGCAGAAAGTTGTCCGGCCTGCTTTTTGTTCCTAGCAAGCATCTTAAGGTTTCAGCCAGGGTGTGCATTTGTGTATCTGCAGGTAGTCCTCGATTTACAACAGTTCATTTAGTGACCGTTCAAACGACAACGGCACTGGATAAAATGGCTTATGGCCACTTTTCACATGACTGTTGCCTTAAGCAAAGTACAGGATGGTGGGCTCTGCAGTTCAGCACCGCAGATACCAAGCTGGAGAAGCATGCAAAGGTTCTGCAGAAAGTCGTCTGGGCTTTTGGGGAAAAATGGCTTATGGCCGCTTTTCACACTTACCGACTGTTGCCTTGGGGAGCAAAGTACAGGATGATGGGCTCTGCAGTTCAGCACCGCAGATACCAAGCTGGAGAAGCATGCAAAGGTTCTGCAGAAAGTTGTCCGGGCTGCTTTTTGTTCCTAGCAAGCATCTTAAGGTTTCAGCCAGGATGTGCATGTGTGTGTATCTGCAGGTAGTCCTTGACTTACAACAGTTCATTTAGTGACCGTTCAAACGACAGTGGCACTGAATAAAATGGCTTATGGCCGCTTTTCACACGACTGTTGCCTTAAGCAAAGTACAGGATGATGGGCTCTGCAGTTCAGCACCGCAGATACCAAGCTGGAGAAGCATGCAAAGGTTCTGCAGAAAGTCGTCCGGGCTGCTTTTTGTTCCTAGCAAGCATCTTAAGATTTCAGCCAGGGTGTGTGTGTGTGTATATGCAGGTAGTCCTCGACTTACAACAGTTCATTTAGTGGCCGTTCAAATGACAACAGCACTGAAAAAGAACGGCTTATGGCCGCTTTTCACGCTTACGACCGTTGCCGCAGCTCCATGATCACGGGATCAAAATTCAGACCCTTGGCCACTGACTCATATTTATGACGGTCGCCTTGTCCCGGGCTGACGGGATCCCCTTTTGTGACCTGACAAGCAAAGTCAACGGGGGAGCCATTTTCACTTCACAACCGGGTTACTATCTTAACAACTGCAGCGATTCGTTTAACAACTCTGGCAAGCAAGGTCGTAAAATGAGGCAAAACTCCCTTAATAACTGTCTTCTGCCACAGAAACGTCGGGCTCAGTTGTGGTTGTAAATCGATGACTGCCTGTATTTGCATCCCACGGCTATAATGACGGCAGGCAGAAATTCACCCGGTAAATGAAGCGTGGTGTGTGTGTGTGTGTATGTGTGCATTTCAACCACACTGCATGCAAAGTGTAGAGTTCCTATCATTACGACGGGCAGAAATTCAACCGGTATAAGAACTTTATCCACCGTTTTTACCTCAGCCTGCTCGGCGTGGAAACCTCCCCCGCCCCCATCCCCCTCAACTTTCCCGCCTTTGCGCTTCCCCGCGGAGCCGTAGCTGTCCATCTTGCCCAAAGCCCGCCCCTCCAGGGAAGCCACGCCTCCTCCCCGCCTTTCCGTCGAGCCTTCGGCTTCAGAGCCTTTCGCCCAATCCCACCTCTCCTTCTCTTTCCCCACCCTAACCGAGCGGCAGGGGCGTGGTCACGGTAATTTTCCTTTTAAACCCCGCCCATGTCGCGCGCCTTCTTTACCCTTCCCTTCTCTCTCCCTCTCTCAGCGTATTTCCGGTAAGGCCGGAAGTGGAGCGGGGAGGGTTACTGGGCGTCTCCGGGCGGAAGTGGAGCTGTCGGGGAAGGAGGCGGAGGCGGCGGCGGCGGCGGAGGTGAGCGGGAGAAGGAGCCGCGCCCTGAGCGACTGCGCGAGGTGAGGCGGCCGCTGGTGCTCCGGAGCGTGGCTTGGCCTCTCGAGTGGCTTGAGGTGGGTGGGGAGAGGCGGTCTGGACGGCAGCGGTGATGCACGTCTGAACGCGGTGGGGAGGGGAGGCGCGGAGGAGGCGTGTTCGGGTTCCCACGACCCAGCTAACCTGCTTCTCGAGTTCCATTTCCTGCATTCGCCAACCAGAAAGGAAGCTGGGTCCGCATGCTTCCAAGCCACCCCCAAACCAAGCGGAGCCTTTTGTGCGGGTGAAAGGCGTTGGGGGAAAGCCGCCTTGACTCCACCGACGTGGGCCGGGGTTGCACGGGCGTGCAAAGGGTAACTTGATGGGTAGACTCGTGTCTCCTTGCAAGGAGGACTCGGCTCCGGGGCTTTCCCGGTTGCAACCCGGAGCTCCGCTTACTCGTCGGAAGGCCTTTTCATCGCTGCCGGCGGTGCGTGGGGTGGCTCCCTTTGGGAACTGCAGTGTCAGGCGAGGCTGCAGGCGGGTTAAGCCTGCAGACCGTTGTCTGGGTTGGGCCAGCTCAGGATCTAGTCGTCCTTTTAGAGGAATCTATTAAAAATCCATTCTCCGAACTTAAGGTCCAGTTTAACCTTCGATCCAAATATGGAATGAAAGACTTTGAAAAGCTTTGCGCAGGGCTTTTCCTGAAAAGCATGGCTAGAGGATTTAAAAACTGCAGAGGTTTTTCTGTGCGGTGGAACTCTTCCATTTAGGTTTTAGTGCCTAAATATCGAGCAACTTTTGACAGAGAATTGGGCTGAAATAGTCCAGTTCCCAGACTATGGTCTTAAAAGATGGAAGTGGCCTACAGATTCCAATATTCTTAGTCATTGTGGGCAAGGAGAAGAGACTGACTCAGCACTACATATTTTGCAAGTAAACCTAAGCGGAATTAAGGCTTCACGATCAATTGCATAGTTTGAAGGTGGCAAGGAAGGAAAACCTGCTTGTTTGCTGAAGCAGGTGTTGTCTTTAGGGGAAGGAGTACAGTAGCTAGTCAGAATTCATTTTGGAAGATGTCTTTGAATGCCCTGCATTGTAATGGGAGATATGGGGAATATCTGAGCAGGAAAGCAGCAAGGGGAAGAAGATGGCTGGAGAGTCAGAATAGAATAATTCAGTTTCGTACAAGTTTGTGGTTGGTCTCCTGGGGTGTATCAAGTGAGGAGATTGGAACAGAGCAGCAGTTTATTATTGGTTCAGGAGGAATTTGAAGGTTGAATGAAAGATGTATAAAGATGTGCTGACTTTAAGCCGTCAGTTGTTTGGAAAATGGGCATGTATTATACCATAGGGACAGCTATTGAGTTTATAAATTGCACTGTGCTACAATGTGGTTTCTTGATTTTACTTTGCCATGATCTGGAAACCAATTGTGGCTTATTTAAGAAATGTTTATTGATACTTTAGACCAGACTATTTACAAAATAACTCTTACTTGGTTTGCAATAGGCTGCAAAAATCAAAGTATTTGCCTTACCTTATTTGTCTCTCATTACACAGGAGGAGGAGATTCCCATGTTGTAACTGGCAGATCAAGAGTTGTAAATTCCCAATGAGTTGCATACAGGAATTAAGATATTTGGAAGCTTTATAGTTAAGTGGAAGATGACAGCTAGCAAAGCTATCATAGGCATATAACTAGTGTCAATATTAAGTTTAATGCAGGAAGTAATGACTAAAACCACAGAGAAGAGAAATATGCATCCGTGTACTCAGCCAAGCCATGCAGTTTCGATGTTAGTCTAAGAAAAATCTCTTGTCAAACAAAATATATAGTGAGTGGTATGGGAAAAGTAATAATTCCAAATTGCTGAAATTTGTACAGTGATGATTGGATTTATGTGATATTTATGGGTGGTTGGCTGTACTGTGGACTTTTTAATGTTGTTGTAGTACCTGTTGTTCTAGGTTTTAATGTTCTGTTCTATTTTTTATTATGCAGTGGCTGTTTTAATTTTGTTGTAAGCTGCTGTGAATCTTTATAGGCTTGACAGTATAAATTCCATTGAAAGCAGAAACAGACTCATACCATTTTTGATAACCCCTTGAATCAATAGAGAATAATCTCCAATACGGCTATTGCCAAAAATGCCCTTTTAAATGTCAGAGGACACTTTTATTGGCTGCATTCAGACATCAATAAACCACAATTATTTATTTAAACCATGGGTTTTACTAAGCACAATTGGTTGAGTTCACACATGCTAAGCAATAAAGTGAGAAACTATTAATTGGATATGCTTATTAACCCAATATGAGACAAGCCACTTTATAGGAGTAATGTCATGCATGAATATGCCAATAAACCTTGGCGCCTATTGTAAACTCTTTGGGGAATTAGCTTTGTTATTGAAAAGGAGAATTCAGGTACAGTAAATTACATAGTGATGGTTTCAAATTGCTTAGCCCTGTGTTTTTAACAGCATGTTGTTCTCTGCTGCTGCTTTCTCCCTGCCTGCTTATCATAGGTTTGTCAGCAAAATGTGGTTAAGTATTCCTTTCCTGTTCAAAGTCCATCTGATACTAGTCCAGAGCAGAGGTTGGCTGTGGAATTAAAGTCCTTGCAGCCCTTATATTGAGAACTATGATTGTGGGAAAGAAATAGCCTGTTCTGTAGCATTTACATGTTCAGTTGTTGAGTTTCTCTAAAATGCCTCTTTTGACAACTAAGCTTTGAACAACAGAATGTGACTGACTGGACCCCCTCCCCCAAGATTAGAGCCCATTCTAAAAATTCTGCTTTTTTGCAGATACTTATCCTTCAAGAATTCATTGATGGTACCTTTGTTTAAGAACGATTCTGTAGGAATCGCTTTGCATTTGCTAACTGTAAAACACAAAAGCTATTTTTTTTTCCAGAAAAGGCTTGTTGTCAAAAAAAAACAAAGGTCAGTGATACACTGAGCTATTTGATCTTTGTAGAGATGATGCTTTTAACTGCTAGCTATATCATGAACAGGTGTAAACTTGGGAAGCAAAAGTAGATATCTGAAACTTTTGTGGGAGCTGTGACCTTCACTAACAATGGTTAAATGTTACATTTGCACTGAGAAATGTGTGACTAGTACAGTACCTAAAGTCTCTTGTTTGCAATTTTCCGTGGAATCTTTTAAAGATGGCATTAAAAGTAGAGCTGCTTAATTCAAAAACATTCCGTCCCTTTAAACCTTGGGCTTACTTGATCAGTAGTAGTTTGTGCAAATCTGAGTTCTCAATGTAGGTAGAATTTTATATGTGTATATGGTTGAAAAGTGTATGTATGTATGTATGTATGTATGTATGTATGTATGTATGTAGTAAACTGCTCTTGCCTGAGCATAGGAAGAACTTAGGGAAATTTGACATTCTGAAGGCCAGTGCAGACTTTTTTTAGTGTTTTGTGAAAATATTTCTGGTGTCCACTTCCAAATAGGGCTGGGTTTGCTTTTAGCTTCAGGCCTGCAACAATCTGAAAAATTCCTCAGGATTAGAAGCAATTGCTTGCAGCTTGACTTGGTGGAGAAAATGGGGTGGTGGTTCAAACAGACCACTATGGTATGTAGTAATAGATTTCTAACTATTCTGTTAACATTAGTTTCTTAACAAACGTTGTTTTAATGATGTAGGTAGACCAGGCGTCCTCAGCCTTGGGAACTTTTAAGACTTGAGGATTTCAACTCCCAGAATGGCTGAGGAATTCTGGGAGTTGAAGTCCACAAGTCTTAAAAGTTGCCACAGTTAGAGACCCCTGAAGTAGACAGTCTCAATATTATTTAAATACGTATGAAAGTATACCCATTAAAATATGTCCTTCAGATTTATGAATACCAAGAATAGTATTTATTAACCGGAGCCCACTCTTTCTGCATGCTTTGATGGAGTGATGCTGTACTATTCATTTCCAATAAAATAATGATAGAGCTTTAGCTAATAGTTGTCAGAAATGATAACTGATTTTCTAACATTGGGTAGAGAATATTTGTCGCTATGGATGGGATTTATAAGTTGGGCAAATCCATAATGTTTTATTTAGTTTTGGCTTAGTATGATGATGATGATGATGATGATGATGATGATGATGATGATGATGATGATGATGATGATGATGATGATAAAGTTGGAAGGGACCTTGGAAGTCATCTAATCCAACCCCCTACTCAGGCAGGTAACCCTATACTATTTCAGATAAATGGTTGTCCAATTTCTTCTTAAAAACTTCCAGTATTGGAGCATTCACAACTTCTGGAGGCAGGTTGTTCCACTGGTCAGTTGTTCTAACTGTCAGGAAGTTTCTCCTTAGTTCTAGGTTGCTTCTCTCCTTGGTTAGTTTCCATCTGTTGCTTCTTGTCCTGCCTTCAGGCACTTTGGAGAATAGCTTGACTCCCTCTTCTTTGTGGCAGCCCCTGAGATATTGGAACACTGCTATCATGTCCCCCCTCGCCCTTCTCTTCATTAAACTAGACATACCCAATTCCAGCAGCCTTTCCTTATATGTTTTAGCCTCCAGTCCCCTAATCATCTTTGTTGCTCTTCTCTGTACGCTTTCTAGAGTCTCAACATCTTTTTTACATCGTGGTGACCAAAACTGGATGCCGTATTCCAAGTGTGGCCTTACTGAGGCATGAACACAGCCGATTGTGTGTGGGTGGGGTTGTTTCAACAGTCCAATTTTGTTTGAGGCAATTAAGCTGAAATTTAGTCACTGCCATGTTTTTTAAAAAAAGAAAGCCACCCATGATTGGGTATGTACATTGCACTCAGTCAAAATATGATTTGATTGTTTTTGGTTCAGTACACTGGAATTCAGCTGTCGTGGGTTGCATAAAATAAAGATGGGATATAATAATCAACTATGGCATCGCACAGTGTTGCATGCTAAAGCATGCTCTGTTGAACAGTCCTTAATTGTCTGGGTTCACAAATTGCTGCGAGGCAAAGAACGCAAAGGAGTGCAGCCAACCGCTTCTCTTTGGCATTTTGTAGAGTTTCCTTCGAATGAGCAAGACCAATGACTGTGGTCTTTCTTTTTGAAATTATTTTGGGTGCCTTAAGTCTTGCATGAACTTCCAGACATTGTGCAACTAAGCCAGAAATGGTAGTTTACAAATCAGAATGTCTGTGTACATAGAATACAGCCAGACAAGACATTATGGCGTAAATAATAGGTTCATGTGGTTAGGGGGACATTTTATATTTTGCATAGTCAAATTTCTCCCCCCAAAAAAATTCCATTGTACTACCAAAGTTTGCTGTGAATGATTGAAAAGCTGATCTACTCTTCCTGGTCCCTCCCTTTGGTTATGACATACCTTATCTTCCATTTAACGAGCAAATTGCTTTGGTTCTGGAAAATGTATCCTAGTTTTCCATTCCAGTTTCCTGCATGAGGGTAGAAACTCTGAAGTTGTGTAATCCTCTTAGTTGGAGGAAAGATCCCCTTGCCTAACAGCAGCTATCCATCAATTCTGTAAATATTCCATATCCCCAAATGCTCTGGCAAAGAACCGGCAAAGTTTAATGGAAAAGCTTGGGAATAAGGTGGTAGCTAAAGCTTAGTGAAAAGGAACTTTTTCTGAATTCATTAGCACACCCAGGATCAATGCTTTTTCTGCAAAGAGGAAGTTAAAGAGTTTTCTGTTACAGGAATGAGGAAGCGTCCTTCCTCTTTGAGGCATGTGTGGTGACTTGGAAGCAAAGTGTTGCTTCAGGCAACTGTTGCTTCCTTATTGGGTGGATATGCATAACGCACTAAACTAGGCTGCAATGGGATTGAGTAGCTTGCAGTTCAGTACTGGAGCCAGGCGTTGTCTTGGTGTGCTTTGTTAAGCCAATCTCACACTGAGGCAGGGGTAGGCAATCTTGGCTCTTTTATGACTCGTGGACTTCAACTCCCAGAATTCCTGAGCCAGCATGGCTCAACTTGGAAACCTCTCCCTTTCCCCTCAGCAGGGCTGGCTCAGGAATTCTGGGAGTTGAAGTCCACGAGTCATAAAAGGGCCACGTTTGAAGACCCCGGCTCTTAATCTTTGTCCTAGGATAAGGGTAGGCAACCTTGGTTCTTTTATGACTCGTGGACTTCAACTCCCAGAATTCCTGAGTCAGCATGGGGGGGAAACTATGGCCCCTTCATGACTCGTGGACTTCAACTCCCAGAATTCCTGAGCCAGCATGGCTCAACTTGGAAACCTCTCCCTTTCCCCTCAGCATGACTGGCGCAGGAATTCTGGGAGTTGAAGTCCACGAGTCATAAAAGAGCCAAGGTTGCCTACCCCTGCACTGAGCTATACAGGTAGTCCTCAATTCATGATCACCATTGAGCCCAACTTTTTTCCTGCTAAGCAAGGCAGTTAAGTGAGTTGTGTCGCATTTTGTGATCTTTTCCCATGGCTGTTAAGTGAATCAGTGCCGTAAAGTGAATCATGAGTCCCTTAAGTGAATCTGGTTTCCCCCATTGAACTGTTTCCCCCATTGAACTGTTTCCCCCATTGAACTGTTTGTTCCCAGAGCTGACTGGGAAGGTGGCAAATGGTGATCACATGACTCTGGGACAATACAACTGTCATAAGTACATGCCAGTTGCCAAGTGCCCAAATTTTAATGATGCAACAGTCCTGTGAGAACTGGACATAAGTCACTTTTTTCAGTCCTCTTGTAACTTTGAACAGTCACTGAACAAACAGTTGTAAGTTGAGGACTACCTGTACTGTCATTTATTCCTTCAAGTGCAGTCCACAAATGTGTTGCTGGGCTGAGACCCTTGGGTCACCAACACATTTGTGCTACCCTGTTGTAACATTCTTTCTTGTAGAGCCTGAGATGTGCAGAGCCCTCTCTCACAGTGATTAAGGCTGCGTAGGACTGCATTGTCATCCTTTGTATCGCGTTAGTAGCTGCCTCAGGCCCTACCGCAGCAGTCTCTTGACAGGCCTTTATGGGCTAACTACCGTAAGCATCCCACAAAATTTACAGTGCATTGTATCTGCCTGGAATTTAAAGTCTGAAAAGGTCTGAAGTCTTTCTAAGGACACCCAAGCAGCTTTTGGGGCACCGAGTTGCAATTGGCGACAGTGGATCCAACATCATTTTCAGATCCAACCAATAGAAGGTTCATTTTGACTAGAGCCGTGATTCCTGTTCCAAGCGAGAGCAGTAATCCATTGATCAGATGGCTTAACCAGTGGAAAAAAGTAGCTGGCATTTCCGTAAAATGAAGAGACGGATGGGATGAGGACTGTAAAGGACCTCCCATTTATAAAGATAAAAGTAGGTTTTGTCCTCCCCTGAGGAAGATAGCTTTCAAAATTGAGGTGCATCCATCCATTATTTCATATAAGGTTGGGTAGGAAAGCAAACAGGGGTGCTTTTGTTTGTTATCTTGGACACCTGCTTATCTTGGCACATGCCCACCCTAAGCCTGGTGGGCTAATTTAGCTAAAACCATTGCTCCAATTTGGAAGTTGTGCTTTGGGCCTTGTGTTTGTGCAACTTTCCTCTACTCTCCATTAAAGGAGCCCAACCATGACCTTCTCCTGGCTTTGCTGTGTGCTGAAAGAACAAGGCTGTTTCCTTAAGGCAGGGGTAGGCAACCTTGGCTCTTTTGTGACTCGTGGACTTCAACTCCCAGAATCCCTGAGCCAGCATGGCTGAGCTTGGAAACCTCTCCCTTTCCCCTCAGTGTGGCTGGCTCAGGAATTCTGGGAGTTGAAGTCCATGAGTCATGAAGGGGCCAAAGTTTCCTTTATGCTGGCTCAGGAATTCTGGGAGTTGAAGTCCACGAGTCATAAAAGAGCCAAGGTTGCCTATCCCTGTTCTAGGTCAGGGGTCTTCAAACTTGGCAACTTTTAAGACTTGTGGACTTCAACTCCCAGAATTCCTGAGCCAGCATGGCTCAGCATGGAAACCTCTCCCTTTCCCCTCAGCATGACTAGCTGAGGAATTCTGGGAGTTGAAGTCCATGAGTCATAAAAGAGCCAAAGTTGCCTACCCCTGGCCTTAAGGAATCAGATCCTGCAGCAATTAAGAATGTTAGAAGTCAAAGGAAGGAATATAAAGTTAGATTTTCTGATCAAGGTTAAAACAAGGTACGTTCTTCTGGCAATCCTTTACGGAGTTTCTGCTGACATCGGGACAGAAAAGATGATGTTTTATGGATTTGTTTCTAGATAAGGAGATTGGATGGGAGATGAAGCGGTAAATGTTTGCAACCTTTGAGAGTCATTACAGTTGTTTATATTTATGGTGAAGGTTGAAAGTCACTTGCGTGTTTTCTTCCTTTTCTATTGGAGTTGGGGTTTTTTTGCACTATTTACTTTTTACTCTTTTTCTTTGACTTGTATTAAATTGTTATTGTATTCCAGGCTGTTAATAAAATTATATGCCCACATGGGCATATGCATATGGAATCCATTCATTAGGATCAAGGAGACTTTTAAATCAAGGAGATTCTTAAAGCCAGCATCTCTGATGAATAGGAGAGAGAATCTGAACTAGCTCGGGGCCCAAAGTACTTCTTCCAAATTGCAGCCTGCCAGAAAGTTGTTTTTTTTATTTTATGTTAATCACGTTCCATTTAAAATGACATTTAATCGTTGTCCTAGTATGACCCAGTGTGGAGCTTTCCCCCCCCCACACCCCAGCTTGCTACTTGAAGACCATGTACAGTTTCCAACCCACACATAACTGAATCTCCAAATCTGCTCAAAGTTCAAATGCTCCCCATGGTTTAAAAGTCTGATTGAAAGCCAATTAAGATCAGCGTTTGTGGTGATTGTGGAGGCGAGTACTCGTGTGGGATAAGAAAGACAAAACACCCACAACTTGTAAGTGTCTAAATACAAACTCAGCAACGGACAATCCCCAGCCAGGCTAAAACATTAGAATAAATACAGAAGAGATTGGCGGATACCTCTGCAAGGACAAGGGGATTAGAGATTAAAATGTTCCGACTACTTCCACGTGTTTAGTTTTTATTGTGTTTCCAAGAGAAAGGCTGCAGCCCCTCACATGTAGAACATTGGCTGGGTTCACCCACATGTTTGTTGTTGTTAGTTGCGAAGTCGTGTCCGACCCATCGCGGCTTCATGGACCCCAACGTCCCTCCAGGTCTTCCTGTCCTCTATCATCTTCTGGAGTCCATTTAAGCTCACGCCTCCTGCTTCAGTGACTCCATCCAGCCACCTCATTCTCTGTCATCCCCTTCTTCTCTTGCCCTCCATCTTTCCCAGCATCAGGCTCTTCTCCAGTGAGTCCTTCCTTCTCATTAGGTGGCCAAAGGACTTGAGTTTCAACTTCAGGATCTGGCCTTCTAAAGAGCAGTCGGGGTTGATCTCCTCTAGGACTGACCGGTTTGATCGCCTTGCAGTCCAGGGGACTCGCAGGAGTCTTCTCCAGCACCAGAGTTCAAAGGCCTCAATTGCTGAGCGATGGATATTGTATTCCGGCTCTGGCCTTGGTTTCAGTGGAGAGGGATTTTATTTTTTTTTATTTTTTTGCAGTATTCTGTAAATAAGCTTCCTTTCCGTTTTTTGCTCTCAGGCTGTTAGAAAAAGGCCCTGAAAGGAAATAGGATTCGGTGCAAGCTGCATTAGCTTCCTCCTAACGGCATGCTCAAATTTAGCAGGTGCTGAAAGATGACAGAGCTGCAAAGCCTTGTTGAACGACTGGAGAAAGCCGTGGGGCGACTGGAGATGGTGTCTCGTGGTCCTGGCGTGCACGGCAGCCATGGGGACAGCCCCCCAAAAGGTAAGCTCCCTGTGCCAAATGATATCCTTTGATATTCCAAGAGGCTGACTCTACTCCTGTCCCCTGAGCATATTTGGGCAGCGTGTGCCTCTGCCTCTGTCTGTGTGAACCAGATTAGCAGCTCACTTTCCCTTCTCTGCACAGCAAGTCTCGCCAGCTCTAAATCAAAAATGTATTGTTGTTGTTAGTTGCGAAGTCGTGTCCGACCCACCGTGACCCCATGGACAATGTTCCTCCAGGCCTTCCTGTCCTCTACCATCTTCTGGAGTCCCTTTAAGCTCACGCCTACTGCTTCAGGGACTCCATCCAGCCACCTCATTCTCTGTCGTCCCCTTCTTCTCTTGCCCTCCGTCTTTCCCAGCATCAGGCTCTTCTCCAGTGAGTCCTTCCTTCTCATTAGGTGGCCAAAGTACTTGAGTTTCAACTTCAGGATCTGGCCTTCTAAAGAGCAGTCGGGGTTGATCTCCTCTAGGACTGACCGGTTTGATCGCCTTGCAGTCCAGGGGATTCGCAGGAGTCTTCTCCAGCACCAGAGTTCAAAAATGTATATAATAGCGTTATAGAGCAGTCCCTTCCTCCCTCCCTCCCTCCCTCCCTCCCCCCCTCCCTCCCATTTTTCATCTCACCTTTACTACTTTTATACCCAAGGTGTCAACCTTCACCTGATTACAGCCTTCTTTGCTTCATTTTCGGTTGCCACATGTCAGTATGGTTTTATATGCCACAAGGCAGCGAACATACATTATACTCCTTCCTCCTCTTCCTATTTCCCCCACAACAACAGCCCTGTTGGGGTGCCCTTGCCTCCTTTTTAAGCACCCAGCGGTACAGCGTGCTTCTAGTATCAGAACGTTTGTTCTTTGATTTCCTTTTTCCTAATTAAAGAAAGAGAAGCCGGCATGCTGCAAAATGTCAGCATGTAGCATCTGCATTCAGTTTCAAATGATGATGAATTGAACTAGTGGGAGGCCTGTGAGGCAGCCAGGAGGAGGAGGAGGAGGAGTTCCTTGGCAATTGGCCAGGCCCACATGGCAGGTCTTTTGTGAGAGCACCCACAACATGCTCTCAGCAATCCTAACGTGTTCACCCGCTGAAAAAGACTGCCTATAAATAGGGCACCCTGTGAAAGCGTGCATGTTCTCCAACCACATGGCTAGAACCTCTGGCGGAGTGGACTGTAGTCTTGGCAAGCTCGGAGGGCACCATATTTAGGAAAGAAAATATATGTTTTAGGAGTAGAAATAATTGGAAAGGAGAGTGAATTTGCTTGCTAAGGTTGGGCAGCGCTTTGGCGTTAATCTCCCAAAGGTAGTTTGCACTCCAAATTATCTTTCGGAGATTAACTCCAAAGCAGCTGCCCAGCCCTAGTAAGCAAATTCACTCTCCTTCCCAACTCCTCCTGTTCTCAAAACATAACAACCCTGGTGTCTGTTTGTACCCCTTAAAACCAGCTGCAGTTTTCCCGGGATGACATGCATGAGCCTGGGAAAGAGACACAGCTGCTTTAAAGGGTGTTGCTGCATTTACACATTGAAGCCCCTTTTGGAGATTGTTATCTATGGCATTAATGCAGCTCAAGGTCTGGCGGCATATTCGATTTGCGACAGCCCCAGGTGTCACCCACAAGTTCTCACCTGCTTCTTTTCCTTCTGCAGGAGTTGCTGAGTTTGTGCAAGCTTTTGACGAGCTCTTGGCAGGTCCAGTGGCTGCATACATGAAGATCAGCAGAGAAATTGGCAGCGAAGTCCAAAAACATGTATGACTCATGCTTCCTTCCTGTTTCCTATTTTGAGTGGACATAAATACACCACCCTTGATATCTTTGGCAGGCAATCAATTGAGGCTAATGGGCTTTTTGCCCAGAAACGGAGGTGGTATGGTCAAGCTCACACAATAAATGGTGAAGGGAGACCATGTAGACTCCATTCACACACTTGGGGTGTGTGTGTGTGTGTGTGTGTTGGCAATACTTTGGAAGTTCTAAAACGTCTGTGGCCAGAGACTACAAAGGAAGAAATGTTTAGATTCTGAAGACTGCAATAATTCTGGCCTGCCACCTTCAAATCTCCCTAGAATAGAAAAGTCAATTTTCCGAGGAACAAGTTTGAGTTAAAAATAGGAACTTGGCCTGTATTATTTTTCATGGGTATTCTTTTTGTGCAAAAGGATACTACGTACTTCTCTTGAACAGTTGGCTGAAATTATCCGGCTGTTGTGTTTTCTAGATACCTTCATTGATAAGAGAATGGGGATATTTCTGCAGAAATTCCCAGGGCAGCCCTACAAAATAAGCTACTAAGTGGGTTTAAGTGGGGCAAGGAGCATTGAGACTACCCAAAGGACTGGGTGGTTTCCCCCCCCCCCCTGAAATGAGATTGAAACGAAATTCCTTTCCTTTTCTACAATTATCCCAGCATATTACACCACCACTGACCTATTTCTACAATACCTCTCTCCAAGCTTTAGGAAGAATTGCAGAAAATATTAACTTTCAGTCGAAGAGAAGAGATGTAGCTCATGATTGAATTGTGGAGTTCCTCAGCAACTGATGATGTTACCTAGTTAGGTAATGAAACATCTGCAAGCAAACAAGCTCAGAGAGCACCAGGAACTCCACAATATATGGGTGTTTTAAAAATGCCTGTCATTAGACGGTTTTACAATACTGAAAAAATAATGCAAACTAAAATCAGAGAAAAGACATGAAAAGAATAGAAATAGAAAAAAGATGGGGGGGGAATCTTTAACTACTGGTCTTCTTACAACAAATACAGGCAAAATAATAGTTCCCCATCCCCTATGAAATTAGGTGCACAATCACAATATATCCGTTTTTAAATCTTTTTCACTTTTTCTCTTGCAAAACCCATCTTTCCTTTCCCCTCCTCTTCAAGCCTTTATTAATATGCATGTCTTCAAGCCTTTATTAATATGCATATCCAGTCTTAGTTACGCGGTGGTTTGCTCCATATGCTGAATGGACGCTGCTTAACAGCCTCTCAAGGCCTTTGGCTTTGACTTATATTAGCCATCACTGGCAAACCTTTGGTCATAAGGCCCTAATAGTGTGTGGAGGATATTGTTTTAATGTTATTTTTTGTTCCGTTGTTTAAATTACCCTTGGTTGTTGAATGTAAAGCAGTATGCAAATGTAAGAAATAGTGTATATAGCCTGTCGCCTTATGATACAGTCAATCATTCTTGGAATTCTCTTTTGCCAATCTAATTGCCATGGTTCCGACAGATGAAACTCTTCAAAGAACTTTGAGGCATTGTTTACCTTAAAGAATCTTTATTCGAGCAGCATAGCATCGGCACATGCATAAGCGAAGCCAAAATCTGGATTCCCCTCCCCTGAGCACACAGTATCAAACACAATTCCCTCCTCTAATTAACTGTCATAAATCACATTCTCCAATTAGTTTGAAATGCAGGCTTTCCCTCCAGTCCTCCAACCGCCATTTCTTATCATCTCTTATTTCCAAAGTCCTGAGTTCACACACTATTACAATATTGTTATGTCAACTACCCTCAAATTCTTCCTCCTATCCCCCCCCCCAGTATCATCTAATTCAGACATGTCAAACACAAGTCCCAGGGGCCGGATGCGGCCTGCGAAGTGGTTTCATGTGGCCTGCGAAGCCATCCTGGAAACAGTGAGGGAACAGCCCCCGCTGCCTTGGCCCTGGCCCAGGCCGACCGGGAGCCAATGTACAATTTTGTGGTGGCCATCTTGGCACTTGCCCCGGTGGACCATGCCTTGGTACTTGCCCCGGTCCCATCCCCAGAGACCCTCAGATCTGTCCCACTCCTGTGCAGGCCCCCCATAGGCACCCTTGACACGAATGATGTAGAACTGGCCACGCCCACCCAGTAGGCCACACCCACTCCATCCACGCCCACCCAGTAGGCTGCACCCACTCTGGCCACACCCATCCGCCCCCCCCATGGCAACCACAGTGCTGATGCGTCCCTCAGTGAAATTGAGTTTGACACCCCTGATCTAATTCTAAGAGTAAAGCATAAGAAAGAAAAAGGCTGCATCTCCAAATGTTGTCAAAGCAAGAACATCCGGTGTTAGCAGCGTTGACACTAATTCCATTGCTGCTCATTCATAAGGTTGTCTGTTTCTCCCTCTCTTTCAGGCTGAGATGGTCCATGCTGGATTGATGACCGAGAGAATTCTCCTGATGACAGCCTCTCAGTGCCAACAGCCCATAGCAGTAAGTGGAGAAAAACCTTTAGAATCACAGTAATATTGCTCTAGTAGTTAAGGCACCGGGCTAGAAAGCAGGAAATTGTGAGTTCTTGTCCCGCCTTAGCCGTGAAAGCCAGCTGGGTGACTTTAGGACAATCACCAGGAGACGGTGAGTTCTAGTCCCACCTTAGGCATGGAAGCTAGCTGGGTGACTTTGGGCCAATCCCCCTCTCTTATCCCAACCCACAGGGTTCTTGTGAGGAAAATAGGAGGAGAGAGGAGAATTAGGTCTATACACTTTCTTGAGTTGTGTATAAAAATAACAAAGATGGGATATAAGTTTTCACACTGACAACAACAATAATAGTAAAAAGTTGGAAGGGACCTTGGAGGTCTTCTAGTCCAACCTGCGACTTAACGACTCTCTCGCAGCATCCCTGTGGTCACATGATCAGAAGTTGGACACTTGGCAACTGGGGTGTGTATTTGCGACAGTTGCACTGTCCCAGCAGGGTCATGTTGATCCCCATTGGTAACCTTCCCAGCCGGCTTCTGACATGCCAAGTCAAGGGGGGGGAGCCAGATTTGCTTAACGACTGCGTGAGTCACTTAACAACCACAGCACAAAAAGATCATAAAATGGAGCAAAACTCACTTAACAACTGCCTTGCTTAGCAACAGAAATGTTGGGCTCCATTGTAAGTCGAGGACTGTCTGTGCCAGAAACTAAAACCTAATCATTGCAGCTTGATTTGTGTCTTCGTACAATCCACGAACCCAGCAGTTCTTTATTCAAAGGACTGTTTTAAAACAAACCCAGGGCTAGCAAGATGGTAAATTCAGACGACGTGGGTCAACGTTATGCATGAGCTGCTCCTTGCTTAATTAGAAAGTGGAAGATAGATGGGAAGAGAACTAGCATCAATGGGAATAGGCAGCCGTAAAGTTACGATCAAGGAGAACCCTCTAGCAGCAAGAGGATTTGGGCGCGTAAATAATTCACCTCTTGTTTCCTCTTAATTTTCAATTGCAGAATAACTTCTCCGTCGTGTTGAAGCCAATATCGGATCAGATCCAGGTGGTCCAGAACTTCAGAGAGAAGAACCGTGGCAGCAAATTCTTCAACCACCTCTCGACAGTTAGCGAAAGCATCCCTGCACTAGGCTGGGTTGCCATGGTAAGGATTGAGGAATTAAAACTTTCTCCGTGTAAAGTTGCTCCGAGCTTCTGTTTCTCAAGGGTGATCCTTCATATTACGATTGCCAGTTTTAAGCTGCTGACAGAAGAGAGGAAATAACACCTGCCTTAAGCAGCATGTGTCTGTGTCTGTTCTGACCCGGATCAGTAGCCTATGGCAGTGGTGGCGAACCTATGGCACGCGTGCCAGAGGCGGCACTCAGAGCCCTCTCTGTGGGCACGCGTGCCATGCCCTGGAGATGCCAACCATCCCTCTTCAACCAGCCGCCCGCTAACTTGCCGAGATCCCACGTGGCCTGATGCATCCCAGCACCCATGCGCTCGCTGGCCTCTGTGTGCGGGGGCCGATGGTGTCAGGCAGCAGCCACCCTGACCCCTGCCTCACCTTGCCCTGTGACAATGGCACCCCTGCCCTGCCTCGCCTCACCCCGCAGGACGAGCCTCCTGCCCACCGCCCCACCTGCCAGAGACCCCCTGGATCTCCCCCAGCCCTGTCCCCACATGTGTCCCTCCCCATGAACAACATCGAGGTGATCACGCCCACCTTGGCCACACCCACCCAGTCTGCCATGACCACCACAGTCACGCCCACCCAGTGGGCCACACCCACCTGGCACCCGGTGACAAATAAGTGGGTTTTGGGTTGCAGTTTGGGCATTCGGTCTCTAAAAGGTTCGCCATCACTGGCCTATGGTTTACTTTACTGCTCCCTCTATCTTTGTTACACAGCTCCTAACTCACCATACAGACTGGTCCAAAACTCAAAATTTCTTGGGGTTTTTTTTCCCCCTTGCTGAATTTTCAACTAAAAATTCCGGGAATGTAGCACAATTTTACTCTATTCCTATTGCTATTACAAAGGCCTGAATTAATTTTTTTGTGCTGCTGAAGGCTGGTGAATTTGCACACCTATTACTGTTTTTTGCTTTGTTTATACTCTTATTTTATGTAAACACGTTGGCATATTATCGGTATTCTCTGGTAAACTGCTTCTTGTGCACCATTTTTCTGGTCTTTGGCTGTAAATTAGTTAAATTAAAATGGTTGTTTTTTTAAAAATTGGGTTGCCTTGGTTATACTGCTGATGAAATGGCAAGGCTTATTTTCTGTTTTCTCTTCTTGTAGGCCCCCAAGCCAGGCCCTTATGTGAAGGAAATGACAGATGCCGCCATGTTTTATAGCAACCGGGTCCTCAAAGAATACAAAGATGTGTAGGTTTCCTTTC
>NW_015386326.1:32603-36902 GCF_001527695.2 Protobothrops mucrosquamatus | reverse complement strand
CAAGCGTACATCAAGCAGTATCACACCACTGGGCTCACCTGGAGCAAAACGGTGAGCGCAACCCACATCTCTATTCCAGGTGCCTCGGGGTGGTTTCCCTCGTCTGTTTAACAGAGAGCCTAACTGGGCGTTCTTTTTCCCCTTATCCTTCCAGGGACCTCAGCCAACTGATGCAGAAAACGGATCTCGGGCTCCTGTTCGTCGTGGCCCACCACCTCCTCCCCCTGGCCCTCCTCCCCCTCCAGCCCCCGCCTCCCCAAATGCTGGGTCAGATTCCTCTGCCTCCCGTTCAGCGCTTTTTGCTCAGATCAATCAGGGAGAAGCCATCACTACTAGTAGGTGGATTGGTTCATTCAGCCACAAGGGGAGCTAGCCCCGATTCTGGAAGCTAGCTAAATTCTTAAGGCATTAAAAAAAAAAAAAAGAGAGAGTCCTGGATGGAATTGTTCTTCAGTCTCCTATGCAGGGGATTAGTCCAGGGCAGGGGTAGGCAACCTTGGCTCTTTTATGACTGGTGGACTTCAACTCCCAGAATTCCTGAGCCAGCATGGCTGAGCATGGAAACCTCTCCCTTTCCCCTCAGCATGGCTGGCTCAGGAATTCTGGGAGTTGAAGTCCATGAGTCATAAAAGAGCCAAGGTTGCCTACACCTGTTTTAGGTCAGGGGTCTTCAAACTTGGCCACTTTAAGACTTGTGGACTTCAACTCCCAGAATTCCTGAGCCAGCATGGCTGAGCATGGAAACCTCTCCATTTCTCCTCAGCATGGCTGGCTCAGGAATTCTGGGAGTTGAAGTCCACGAGTCATAAAAGAGCCAAGGTTGCCTACACCTGTTTTAGGTCAGGGGTCTTCAAACTTGGCCACTTTAAGACTTGTGGACTTCAACTCCCAGAATTCCTAAGCCAGCATGGCTGAGCATGGAAACCTCTCCATTTCTCCTCAGCATGGCTGGCTCAGGAATCCTGGGAGTTGAAGTCCACCAGTCATAAAAGAGCCAAGGTTGCCTACTCCTGGTCCAGGGGATAAGAGTTTCTGCAGGGCGCAGTTTTAACTGCATTCCATAACCCAGTTTTGCTTGTTTAACAGGTTGCAAAATGTCACAAATGTTAATTCTCTTATGTGGACAGATGGTCGGTGGGGCTAAAGATAGCAGCATTTGTATGTTTCCAACTGAAGGCCAATTAATGTCTTTTGAACAGTACCTTGGCCTTAAAATTGCACCAAACCAAGGGCTTGGAAGGAGATTCCGGGAGCAGATTGAGCCGAAACTAGTCCATGTTTGCACAGCCTTTTGAGGAAATAGTGAAACTAGAGTTACATTTCCTAAATCTGCAGCCATGGTAACATAACCAGTAGAAATAATTTGAACCGTCGCTTACATCTTTGGAACTCTGCCAATGATGCTTCCCCATCCTAGGCTTGAAACACGTGTCCGATGAGATGAAGACCCACAAAAACCCGTCGCTGAAAAGCCAAGGGGGTCCTGTGCGAACGGGGCCCAAACCGTTCACGGCTGCCAAGCCTACCTGCACAGTCAACGTTTCCTCCAAACTGCCCACGAAGAAGGAGCCCCCCATGCTGGAGTTGGAAGGCAAGAAGTGGAGAGTGGTGAGTCCGCAGCCTTTCACCTTGGCACCCCCTGGGAAGCTGGTTCTTTTCCAAGAGAACCTCCTCAGTTTAAAAGAGTCTATCAGACAGGAGTGCGGGAAATCGCTTTGCTTGCACGAGAGCGTATAAATTGTGTCGATGTTATAGTTCCGAAAAGAAGCAGCTTTTCAAAGAACTTTGAGACTTTATTTACCTTAAAGAATCCTTTTATTGCTACATAGCCTCCGCACGTAGGTAATGAAGCCAAAAACTGAATCCTCCCACCCCCAATCACCCTTAACAAAGCATAACTCACTCCTTCATTTTACAGTCATTAATCACGTTCTCCAATTAGTCTGAAGTGTGAACTTTCCCTCCCGTAACTCCTCTGGTTACAGCTGACCTTGGCAATGCTGTGCTGAAATATTGTTGTGGTTAACTATCTTACTTTCCTACCCGCTATCCAGTGTTTCTCAACCTTGACAATTTTAAGGCAGGTGGACTTCAACTCCCAGAATTCCACAGCCAGCATTGCTGCTGGCTGTGGAATTCTGGGAGTTGAAGTCCACCTGCCTTAAAATTGTTAAGGTTGAGAAACACTGCTATTCTAACATTGTCTGACTTTAACTCTAGAAGTGATATGCAGGCTAAATAAAACATGTTTGCTTCTTCATATATGGCAAGCAATAAATAACATCCGATGTTAGCAGTCTTGACAGTCGATACAAAAAAGNTTAGTTAAATTAAAATGGTTGTTTTTTTAAAAATTGGGTTGCCTTGGTTATACTGCTGATGAAATGGCAAGGCTTATTTTCTGTTTTCTCTTCTTGTAGGCCCCCAAGCCAGGCCCTTATG
The DNA here is from genome assembly GCF_001527695.2 of Protobothrops mucrosquamatus. Lineage (NCBI taxonomy): Eukaryota > Metazoa > Chordata > Lepidosauria > Squamata > Viperidae > Protobothrops > Protobothrops mucrosquamatus. The sequence continues at coordinate 34,460 of NW_015386326.1, read as the reverse complement.
TGAAGGAAATGACAGATGCCGCCATGTTTTATAGCAACCGGGTCCTCAAAGAATACAAAGATGTGTAGGTTTCCTTTCGGAACGCTGCAAGTAGCCTGTTTCTCAGCCAGAAGTAACTGTGGATGCAGGGTCACATAAGCCCCGTGCCCCATATTTTTTAACATGCTTAACTAAAGTTTTACTGGTTGATCTCTGGGGAGGTACAAATACATTATCAATGCAGGTAGTCCTTGACTTATGACCGTAACAGAGCCTGCTCATTACAATTGTAAGTTGTGACAGTCATAAAGCGGGGCACCATGTGACCGGATCCATTTTTATTATTTTTTTGGGGGGGGAGGGCATTGTTCAGTATTTGGCATTTTTGCCCCAAACCAGAAGTAAATGCCAATTTTTGGTAAAATATAAATCATGATCACATGACTAAGGATGCTGCGTACTGCTGGGGGCTAGCAGTATTTCTCTTTCTTTCTTTCTTACTTACTTACTTACTTACTTACTTACTTACTTACTTACTTACTTACTTACTTACTTATTTACTTATTTACTTATTTACTTACTTGGTTTCTCTTTTTCCTTCCTTCCTTTCTCCTTCTTTCCTTATTTATTTCTCTTCTTTCTTTTTTTCTTACTTATTTACTTACTTGGTTTCTCTTTCTTTTTTCTTCCTTCCTTTCTTTCTCCTTTCCTTATTTATTTCTCTTCTTTCTTACTTACTTACTTGGTTTCTCTTTCTTTTTTCTTCCTTCCTTCCTTTCTTTCTCTTTTCCTTTCTCTTTTCTTTCTTTCTTTTCTTTCTTGTTTGTTTACTTGCTTGCTTTTTATTTATTTCTCTTCCTCTTTCTTTCTTACTTGGTTTCTCTTTCTTTTTTTCTTCCTTCCTTCCTTCCTTCCTTCCTTCCTTCCTTCCTTCCTTCCTTCCTTCCTTCCTTATTTTTTCTTTCTTTCTTTCTTTCTTTCTTTCTTTCTTTCTTTCTTTCTTTCTTTCTTTCTTTCTTTCTTTCTTTCTTTCTTTCTTTCTTTCTTTCTTTCTTTCTTTCTTTCTTTCTCCTTCCAAAATGCAGTCACATGACCATGGGATGTGGCCATTGGGACTGGGTCATAAGTAGTTTTTTTTGGGGGGGGGGGGTGTCTGTCGTAATTTTGAAAGGTTGCTAAGCAAATGGTCCTAAGTGGAGGACTACCCGTAACCCAACTGCAAGAAACAAATGTACAGCTAAAGAGCAAAGGCAAGACTCGTGAATAAAGCCTCTTGCAGTGGGAGTTTTGCTATCTTACTAAGTTTTATCCACTGGACATTTTAAAATCCAGCAGACTAAGACAGCCTGTCGTTGGCCTGAGGAAAGCAGGAAAAAAAATTGTTCTAGGAAAATTGCGTGGCAAAAAATTAAAGTCCATTTGTGAAAACCTATTGGGGGAGGGGGAGATATTAGAAGGAGATTCCCTTATAAATATATTGAATATCGAACGTTAGGTTGATTCTCCTGCTAAAAAAACTCTGAGGAGTCACTTTATCCAAGCAGTTCAGTCTGTACAATAGGGCCCCTTTTATAAGCAGAATTTCAGGTGGACCAATTAGGGTGTCTGGGTCTTATTTCTCTAGTGATAAGAAGCACGTGGACTGGGTGAAGACTTATCTCAGTATCTGGACTGAGCTTCAAGCGTACATCAAGCAGTATCACACCACTGGGCTCACCTGGAGCAAAACGGTGAGCGCAACCCACATCTCTATTCCAGGTGCCTCGGGGTGGTTTCCCTCGTCTGTTTAACAGAGAGCCTAACTGGGCGTTCTTTTTCCCCTTATCCTTCCAGGGACCTCAGCCAACTGATGCAGAAAACGGATCTCGGGCTCCTGTT
>NW_015386326.1:15936-29281 GCF_001527695.2 Protobothrops mucrosquamatus | reverse complement strand
CTGCTGGCTGTGGAATTCTGGGAGTTGAAGTCCACCTGCCTTAAAATTGTTAAGGTTGAGAAACACTGCTATTCTAACATTGTCTGACTTTAACTCTAGAAGTGATATGCAGGCTAAATAAAACATGTTTGCTTCTTCATATATGGCAAGCAATAAATAACATCCGATGTTAGCAGTCTTGACAGTCGATACAAAAAAGCGTGTGCTATCTTGAGGTGGTGGGTCATTTATTTTCAAGCCCTTGGCCTTCAAGGGGGCACGTTGGGTAGGGAGGGGTAGGAGGTAGAGCCAGGACAAAACCTCAGCTCCAGTTTTCTGGAAGTGTAACAACCGGCAGTCCTCCCTGGGCGGCGGTTCAAAGTTACAATGGACCTCTCACGAAAAACGTCCAGTGGAGGAAACGGATTCCTTTAAGAATCACGGTGTTCCCTTAGCAACCGCCTCAGGAATATTAATAATAATAATAGTAAAGTTGGAAGGGACCTTGGAGGTCATCTAGTCCAACCCCCTGCTCAGGCAGGAAACCCTATACCATTTCGGACAAATGGCTGTCCAGTCTCTTCTTAAAAACTTCCAGTGTTGGAGCATTCACCGCTTCTGGAGGCAGGTGGTTCTAACTGTCAGGAAGTTCTAACTGTCAGGAAGTTTCTCCTTAGTTCTAGGTTGCTTCTCTCCTTGATTAGTTTCCACCCGTTGCTTCTTGTCCTGCCTTCAGGCGCCTTGGAAAATAGCTTGACTCCCTCTTCTTTGGGGCAGCCCCTGAGATATTGGAACACTGCTATCATGTCCCCCCTCGTCCTTCTCTTCCTTAAACTGGACATACCCAATTCCAGCAACCGTTCCTTATATGCTTTAGCCTCCAGTCCCCCAATCATCTTTGTTGCTCTTCTCTGTACTCTTTCTAGAGTCTCAGCATCTTTTTTACATCGCGATGACCAAAACTAGATGCAGTATTCCAAGTGTGGCCTTACTAAGGCATTGTAAAGTGGTATTAACACTTCACGTGATCTTGATTAAGACCTAACTATGGCAAAGAAAACGATTATTTAATATTACATGTATTAACATCTGCAAGAATAGTATTTGCCCAATTTTGGAAAAATGAAAATTTACCATCAGACCAGATTATAATTTTGAAAATCTTAAAGATTGTGCAGAAATGGACCGATTAACGTTAGAGATGAAGGAGAAAGAAGACTCCATCTTTTATAAAACTTGGGGGAAANTAGTATTATATAAACAACAATACTTAATATGAAGACCGGGACGACAGCTTGTTCGCTGAATTACGTATTTACTGTTATTTATCCACACCCTGTCCCAACCCTTTATTCCGATTTTCCTGTACCCGCACCGACCCTACCTTTTCCCTACCCATATAAAATCTAATAAAATATATTTTTTTAAAAAAGAAAAAGAAAGTAAAACCGGGCAAGTTCACATAGCGACCCACTTTACGATTGCTTCAACATGATTGTAATTCTGGGCTCAATTATAGTTGTAAGTCAAGGACTACTTGCAACCTTAAATATTGATTAAATTATTCTGGCCCTGGTTTTGCCCATTAAGAATTGCAGTGAGGCTCTGTGCCTCTGTCTCAGTGAGGGACCATATCAATTCAGCTACGAGCTCTTACCTGATGCATAGTTAGTCACGTGTACGTGGTGGACCCCCTGCTCCAGCCTGTGGGTGGATTTTTTTTGTGTGAAATTCGTCCTTGTTCCTGCTGTTCCTGGTTGCATCAAGAGAAAGTGATGAATCTGAATAATAGCAGCTGCTCCTTCCTCTTTAGGAAAACCAAGAGAACGCCTCCAACTTGGTGATCAGTGGCACGGAGTTGAAGCAGGTGGCCTATGTCTACAAGTGTGTGAACAGTACACTCCGTATCCAAGGGAAGATCAACTCCATCACGCTGGGTAAGTTCACACCTCTTCTTTGGGGTTTCGTTGTTCGGTTGCTAAGTTGTGTCTGATTCTTCACCACCCCATGGGCCATAGTAGGCCAGACCCCTCCCCCTCGTCCTCCACTGTCTCTTGGACTTTGCCCAAGTTCATGTTCATTCTGGAGCCATGGTGGCCGAGGGGTTAGAATGCAGTATTGCAGGCTGACACTGCCCACTGCCAGGAGTTCGATCCTGACCAGCTGAAGGATGACTCAGCCTTCCATCCTTCCAAGGTTGATAAAATGAGGGCCCAGATTGTTGGGGGCAATATGCTGACTCTATAGACCACTTAGAGAGGGCTGCAAAGTCGATGTGCTATGGCTATCAGTGAAAAAAAGATAAGTCTTAGCTACATTGAGATTTATTTTCTTAAAGGAAGCAATCCATACTAGTCTCATTTCTCTCTCTCTCTCTCTCTCTCAGATAACTGTAAGAAACTTGGGCTGGTATTTGATGATGTGGTGGGCATTGTTGAGATAATCAACAGCCGTGATGTTCAAATTCAGGTAATGGCACGTGTCCTTTGGTTCATTTCACCTTGACAGTAACTTCCTCCCACCAGGTGTCTCAAAGAGTTACCAGTGTTAAGCATGAAAATGCTGTAGGCCAGACATGTCAAACACAAGGCCCGGGGGCCGGATGCGGCCCGCGAAGTGGTTTCATGTGGCCCGCGAAGCCATCCTGGAAACAGTGAGGGAACGGCCCCCGCTGCCTAGGCCCTGGCCCAGGCTGGCCGGGAGCCAATGTACAATTTTGTGGTGGCCATCTATGCTGAAACGCATTCAGTCTTAGCTCCACAAGGCCGTCTGGAAACAGCGAGGAACCAGCCCCTGCCGCGTCGGCCCCACCCCCTGGGTGCATGCTGGGGAGGTGTCACCCTTTGTGAGGAATGAAGAAATGGACCCTGCCTTGGCGCTTGCCCCGGTCCCACCCCTTTCTGCCAGAGACCCTCAGATCTGCCCCACTCCTGCCCAGGCCCCCACAGGCACCCTTGACGTGAACGATGTAGAGCTGGCCATGCCCACACAGTAGGCCACACCCACTCCATCCACGCCCACCCAGTAGGCCACACCCACCCTGGCCACACCCACCCAGCCCCGAGGGCAACCACAATGCTGATGCGGCCCTCAATGAAATTGAGTTTGACACCCCTGCTGTAGGCCACCTTCTTGCCCTTCATTTCGGTCTTAACATTTAGGAGAGTGGTCAAGCTGTGGCCATTAGCCAAATTTCTGCAGTCCTTTAGGAATCCATATATCCCAGTGGTGGCGAACCTATGGCACGGGTGCCAGAGGTGGCACTCAGAGCCCTCTCTGTAGGCACACGTGCCATTGCCCCAGTTCTAGGCCTTCAGCTGGGTTTTATAAAACCTTTTCGCTTTAGGCCTCCGCCGCCATGTGCAAATAAAAAAGTTCAGTCAATTTCAACTTCTCGCGGGGGAAAAAAAGATCTTGCAAAGTTGGAATTGATTGATTGAACTTTTTAGTCCCACCCAGTCTGCCGTTACCACTGCGGCCACGCCCAGCCAATGGGCCATGCCCAGACAATGGGCAACACCCACCTGGCACTCGACGATGCATAAGTGGGTTTTGGGTTGCAGTTTGGGCACTCAGTCTCTAAAAGGTTTGCCATCACTGATATATCCCTTCTTGGGAGACTGTAAAAAGGAGGTTCAGAAGGAGAACGACTGATCTCCTCAACTTCTGGATTTAGACTTGCACCTTCCTGTTGGCTGCTTTGGTCCTGTCCACCTTGCTGCTTCTAAATGCACCTGGAGGGAAAAATGAGATTTCCACAGAGGAAAAAAGGATGCCCAGACTTCGCGTAGGAGGTGTAGCCCTTGGCAGTTTCTCAATGTGGTCTCTTTTTTTTTCACTAGGTAATGGGAAAAGTGCCAACCATTTCCATCAACAAGACAGACGGTTGTCAAGTCTACTTGAGCAAGAGCTCTCTAGAGTGTGAGATTGTTAGTGCCAAGTCCTCGGAGATGAACGTTCTTGTTCCTACAGACAGCGGTGACTTTGTGAGTTCTTGTCCGTATCACTCTGAAGGGGGGGTGTTTATTCAAGCTGAAAAGGGGGAGTTATGGGTAGTCCTTGACATATGACTGTAATAGAGCCTGCCCATTACGGTTGAATGTGGTGAGGATCATAAAATGGGTCGGCCATATGAATGACCCAATTTTACCACCCATTGTTTGCGAGACATTAACTGCTAGTTTTATTATTTATTTATTTATTTATTTATTATTTGAATTTATACCCCGCCCTTCTCCTTGCGGACTCAGGGCGGCTGACAGCCTGATAAAAACAGGGTTAATCGGCGTAAACAGGGTTAAATCGGTGTAAAAAGTTAGGGTTAATCGGCGTAAAATGTGGTCATGTGACTCCACGAAGCCGCAGACGGCAATACATGTGGCCGTTTTGCTGAGCACCTGAAATTTGGTCACATAGCTAGTGGTGGGGGGAGTGGCAGTTGGAACTTCGGAACTCCCCCTTTTCAGATAGGTTGTAAATTTGAACGGTCGCTAATTGAACAGTTGTATATTGAGGACTACCCGTACTTAAAATGGAAACTTCCCCAGTCTTGCTGGTTTCAGAGAATTGCATTAGTAAGCAGATGTTATCAGTTCTTTAACAAGGAAAGCAGGTTTTCACGCGTGCCTGGCTGAGGAATTCTGGGAGTTGAAGTCCACAAGTCATAAAAGGGCCAAGTTGGAAGACCCCTGCTCTAGCACTCTGTCATCCAATACTACTGCCGAAGGAAGAAAACTCGTGTTTTGGGGCTTCCCCCAAATGGCAGCTTGTCCAGTTGCTCATCTACTAGGCCAGGGGTAGGCAACCTTGGCTCTTTTATGACTTGTGGACTTCAACTTCCAGAATTCCTGAGCCAGCATGGCTCAGCTTGGAAACCTCTCCCTTTCTCCTCAGCACGAGTCCACGAGTCACAAAAGAGCCAAGGTAGTCTACCCCTAGTTTGGAGGATCTGTACAGAGAAAGTTCCATGTTCTGTTCCAACATCCTAATCTTCCATTAAGACCCTAACCCAGGGGTACGCAACCTTGGCTCTTTTATGACTCGTAGACTTCAACTCCCAGAATTCCTGAGCCAGCCATGCTGAGGGGAAAGGGGGAGGTTTCCAAGCTGAGCCATGCTGGCTGAGGAATTCTGGGAGTTGAAGTCCACGAGTCATGAAGGGGCCATAGTTCCCCCATGCTGGCTGAGGAATTCTGGGAGCTGAAGTCCACGAGTCATGAAGGGGCCATAGTTCCCCCATGCTGGCTGAGGAATTCTGGGAGCTGAAGTCCACGAGTCATGAAGGGGCCAAGGTTTCCCTCATGCTGGCTCAGGAATTCTGGGAGCTGAAGTCCACGAGTCACGAAGGGGCCAAGGTTGCAAACCCCTGTACTAGGGGAAGCGACATATAAACTGGCTGACTTAGGAACCTTGCAAAATTCTGAAAGGTGCACAACATTGGGGGGGGGCTGTGCCCTGGGGTGGAGGCCTTCCCAGCACCAGAGATGTCTTGTCTTCTACACACCACTCAACAATGTCTTGTACGTTTGATTTCCCCAGAACGAATTTCCTGTCCCTGAGCAATTCAAGACGCAATGGAACGGGCAGAAGTTGGTCACCACGGTGACAGAAATCGCTGGATAAGATGGCCCTCCTGCTTCACGACCTCCCCTTCCTCTACCATCACTTTGGGACAAAAAAAAAAATTTGCTTTCTGGGGGCCGGCTTTTAGATTCCTTGTCCCATTTTTTTCCAACTCTCCGTCTGCTTCTGTCTTCTTGAAAGACCTGCCTTTCTCCTCCCCCTGACTGAAAATACCTCAGGCTGGAATTTGGGGTCCGGGGGGGGGGGCAGGTTCATTCCATTCTCTCCCTTGACTGGCAGGAAGGTGTGGCATTCACTCCCCTTCCCCTTTGGCCAGGCAACACCCATCTTGTCCAGTCGGTGTAGGTGTCAAGCTGGCCAAGGAGTTCCACTTCTATGAGGAACGTTGGGATGGGGGGGGGGAGGATAAAGTTTCTATCAGCATATGGTACCCCTCCCCTTTAGAGATGTATGAAATATACTTGACAGGCTTCTTAAATTGGGGGAAGGTCCGAGGGAAATAATTCTGCTCAACTAATCTCACCCAAGAGATGCTGAGAATAGCTTTGCTGGACCAAAGGCTGAAAAAAATGGGATGTGTAACATTCCTTCGCCCCGATTTCCCCCTTCCTGTGTTGTCCTTGTAAATTTCTGTGTTGTGCCATGAGGTGGGAGAGGAGGGGGACTGCCCTGCCCCGGGTACAGGTGCCACGAGGCGACCGTGGAACAAAATTCTCTTTTCTGGGCGCCTCTCCAGCAGTTCGAAGCCTGCCTCTCGACCCCCCTTCCGTTCAAGCCTTCTTACAAAGGGAAAATTGTGCCCAAGAGGCCTCTTTTGAACAACTGAACACTGTTCAGTCTTCCAGGACAGTTTTTCCCAGAATATCAGGGGTTTTTTTTCCTTCACCCCCCCCCAAGGGCAGAATGAATTCTCCATTCCAAGAGAAGTATTGAATTGTTTGTAAGCACAATTCCATGGCGTTTTGGTTCTATTGCTCACTGGCATTTATTAGCCCCATAACATTTGGGGCTCTTTAGCTAGTTCTCCCTTGCTGCTTCTTCTGCAGAGTTTCGCGTCACACAGCACTCTGGTGATGGTGCCCAGGCTGAAGGCATGGTACTGCAATGACCCACCACAGGGAGCTGCCTGTCTTAACTGTAGTAATGCAGATAATATCTTTCCTTTCCTCCCTTTTTGCCACGTTTTTGAGTTTCCCACTTGAAAATTAACAGAAGATATGCAACTCTTTATTTTGAAACTGTCCTGTGACTTGTACTTCTCTTCCGAGGCTTGTGGAATATAAAAAAAAAATCTTTCTTATGTACTTAAAATTATACTGAAGATAGAATAAAATTAATGCCAAGTTGCTCATAAAGTGTGATCCTTTCTAAGCTTGCCACGGTGCCTTCGGAGCTGGTCGCTCTTGTTCCGTTGTTGGTTTTCTCCAATTCTTGCCAGGATGAGTGTTATCTTCTGCTTAAATGATCTGTACCTGGGAGGGCTTTTAAAATATACTGCTTGGAGGAGTCTGTAGCTTAGCCCAATACTGGCTAGGGAATTCTGGGAGTTGAAGTCCACACATCTTCAAGGTTGAGAAGCACTGAATTAGGTTCCCAACACACGAAGCCCATTTAGTTTATGGCAGGGGTAGGCAACCTTGGCTCTTTTATGACTCGTGGACTTCAACTCCCAGAATTCCTGAGCCAGCATGGCTCAGCATGGAAACCTCTCCCTTTCCCCTCGGCGTGGCTGGCTCAGGAATTCTGGGAGTTGAAGTCCACGAGTCATAAAAGAGCCAAGGTTGCCTACCCCCGTCTTAGTTCAAACTTTTTATTTAATGAAGTCTATCCTGGAAACTTTTAAGGCAGTCTGAAAAAGTCTACACAACCATCTCGATGGTCCACAATGGACCCAAAGGAGAGAATCTGGGGAAGTGGTTATGTCCTCGCTTAACGACGACTTAAGAACGTAAGCAGTTCCCCAGATTCTGTCATATGTCAGCAAGCTGTTCAGATCAGAGAAAAGTATCAAAGTGAGCTTTGATCTACCCATCACACCTAACACCACCATTTGGTGAGACATGATCAGGTTTTTCTGAACACTGGCTTCTGGGGAAAGGCGTGTCTTTCAAAGATGCTCTGCTCAGAAGATTCCATGTTTATGGTGGAATTACAGAAAGTCCAATTGTCCAGTCAAGTAGGAGCACATACAGACGATGTGACTGTAAGTCACTCCAGCCCTGAAGTGACCACCATTGCAACCTAAATTAAAACTGGTTTATTAGACTGTGTCAAATTGCAAAATGCTTGTAATGTAAATCAAAGCAAACATGAATTAACATGATTTCAAAACCGAATCCTCTTCCATAAATCATATTTTAAATCTTCTTCCCCTTGTTCTGGGAGATCTAATCAATGGCTTTTTATCAGAATTCCTTCCAGCATTAACAGTGATGCCTTCCACCCATGAAAGGCCACAGTTTTCAGGGGAAAACCTCAGCTGTGGAAACACCTCACCCCTCCACACCTCATTCTGAATGCAGCCACTATTCAATATATCCATTCAGAGCAACTACACAATGCCATTTGCAATGCTTTTGAGTTTCTTTAGACTGACACTTCAACAAAATCACAGAAGAGGTCTCTCTTTCAAATGGGGCTTAAACTGTACATACCTGAAGTAGGAATTTTACACACTGTGACTCATATCAATTACACCCTCCCAAACAATGGTGACCAGCTCCGATTGTGCCATACAAATACCATGTTATCAGGTGACAGCTGATTAACACCTACAACAGGCAGGTCTTGGAGACAAAGGTTGGTTTTTGAAAAAGTTTAAATACTTATAGTCAAGGCCATGGTTTTCCCAGTGGCAATGTATGGCTGTGAAAGTTGGACCATAAGACTGAGTGCCAAAGAATTGCAGGCCTTTGAACTATGGTGCTGGAGAAGACTCCTGCGAGTCCCCTGGACTGCAAGGCGATCCAACCGGTCAGTCCTAGAGGAGATCAACCCCGACTGCTCTTTAGAAGGCCAGATCCTGAAGTTGAAACTCAAGTACTTTGTGGCCACCTAGTGAGAAGGAAGGACTCACTGGAGAAGAGCCTAATGCTGGGAAAGATTGAAGGCAAGAGAAGAAGGGGACGACAGAGAAGGAGGTGGCTGGATGGAGTCACTGAAGCAGCAGGCGTGAGCTTAAATGGATTCCAGAAGATGGTAGAGGACAGGAAGACCTGGAGGAACGTTGTCCATGGGGTCGTGATGGGTCAGACACAACTTTGCAACTAACAACAAAAAAATACTTGCAGTTGAACATGCCTAAACTATTAATACTGAAATGGAACAGTAGCCTAGCAGGTTAGTAGAAACAGCCCTGTCTTCAAGATAGGTCTCTATGGAGCGTATCCCGCCTTGCCATGAGAATCATCTCCAGCCACCAAACCCTACGATAGGACAGCCTGACTGTCATCACCAGCAGCATCACTGAGAAATGGCACGATGTTCTTGAAGAACCACTCTTTGGAAAAGCGGAGATGGTCTCCTTCCGCTCCAAGGAACACCAGTTTCCCTGCTTGGTCCATTTCCTTCAGGCCCAGGCGATCCTGAAAATCAAGGCAACATGCCAAGTTAAACTGAGGAACACTTAAGTCAGAAACTAAACGAAGAGACCCACGGCAAAATTCACCCCATAACCCAACCACATTCTGCCCTAACATTTAGGGCAGTGTTTCTCAACCTTGACCATTTTAAGGCATGTGGACTTCAACTCCCAGAATTCCACAGCCAGCAATGCTGGCTGTGGAATTCTGGGAGTTGAAGTCCACATGCCTTAAAATGGTCAAGGTTGAGAAACACTGATTTAGGGTGTAACCAAGATTTCTGGCTTAATTGAGCAATCCATAGGATTGTTCATGCTTTTTAGGGATTCGCCCGATACAGCTTGAAGGTTTGGCAGGTGGCATCATCTAGCCAACTTTAAAAAGCTAAGCCGTGTTGGTCTTCATTACTACTTAAATGGGGGGGAGGGGGCAGAAGGGTATCTCAGAGCTATAAACTAGACTGGGAAGTAGACAAAAAATTAAGGAAGGCCCTAGCAAAGCTCAGGTAGCCCACCCAACCCAAAGTTAGAAATAACCATGTTTAGGACATGGATATAGCCACAGTCCTTAACTGACCTAGTTAAGTTTGTTGGGTGAACAAAACTCTAGAGGTCCTTCTGATGGTTTCCAATCCTGGAAGCAATTTTCAAGGTAATATTTATATAGACATTTTGTTCTTGCCCGAATAGAGAAATTATGTCCCCTAACATAAGAAAGGCTGAGCGCCAAAGAATGGAGGCCTTTGAACTATGGTGCTGGAGAAGACTCCTGCGAGTCCTCTGGACTGCAAGGCGATCAAACCGGTCGGTCCTAGAAGAGATCAACCCCGACTGCTCTTTAGAAGGCCAGATCCTGAAGTTGAAACTCAAGTACTTTGGCCACCTAATGAGAAGGAAGGACTCACTGGAGAAGAGCCTGATGCTGGGAAAGACTGAGGGCAATAGAAGAAGAGGACGACAGAGAATGAGGTGGCTGGATGGAGTCACTGAAGCAGTAGGCGTGAGCTTAAAGGGACTCCAGAGGATGGTAGACGACAGGAAGGCCTGGAGGAACATTGTCCATGGGGTCGCGAGGGGTCGGACACAACTTTGCAACTAACAACAGCAACATAATGCTGGCTGCAGTGTCAGATAGGATGTTTATTTCAAGCTAAGTTGAGTTTTCAGTCAGTCAAAGGAAAGACTCGAGGTAATTACCTCCATGTAGAGCGTGGTCTCTTGAAGAGGAACCGTCTCCTTGGTCTGGCCGCTCCGGTAGTAACCAAACCACTTGGAAGGAAAGAGAACAAGAAGGCATAAATTGTCTTTATTGTGATCAATCCCTGGAAACTGCTAAGAGCCAACCCTGTGTTTCTTATCCTAATGAGAATGTCCAGTGATTGGAGCTGGATTCTCAAAAATGGGACAGGGAGAGATGAAGAAGCTTCTTGGACGAGAAGCTAAACGTCTTCAAAGAAAAACAAGAAAGGCCCAGTTGCACCTTTGGGACCACCATGACCTGGAATGACGGAGAATCTCCCGTAGACGGACAGGGATTAAGTCCCCTACACCCCAAAAGGGGAGACCTGCCAGAATACCATGTCTGAGGATACATGGATTCAAAAATGGTACAGATGGTCTTCGGCTTCTAACCATTCGTTCAAAGTTACAATGCCACATGTGACCGGTCCTCACACTTGCAACCGCAGCAGCATCCCCACAGTCACAATATCAAAATTTGGATGCTTGGCAAGTATTTATGATGGTTGCAGCTTCCCAGGGTGACGTGATCACCGTTGGCGACTTTCCCAGCCAGCTTCCATCAAGCACAAACGAGCAACGTCAAAGGGGAAGCTGGATTCGCTTAGCAATAGCAATTTAAGACTTATATACCGCTTCACAGTGCTTTTTACAGCCCTCTCTAAGCAGTTTACAGAGTCAGCCTATTTGCCCCCAATAATCTGGGTCCTCATTTTACCAACCTTGGAAGGACGGAAGGCTGAGTCAACCTTCAGCCGGTCAGGATCAAATCACGTAATGTACTTAGCAACTGGAGCGAAGCTCTTAACAACCATGGCACAAAAGGTCACAAAATCAGTTGTGACTCTGTTTAACAACCACCTTGCTCAACAATGGAAATTCTGCTTTAATTGTGGTCGTAAGTCAGGGACTACCTGTACTTTTTGGGGGGACTCAGAACTGCCCCTGGGCGGTACACAAGGGCTAAATCCCATTTTGATTTTTCGGATGTGCACACCTTTTATAGCACCACACACCCTTCTGAGCCGCTCACCTCAGAGGCAGGAGGATCTACCATTGTGTCATTGAGGAACCGCACCATCACAAATTTTTTCAGAGTCATCAGGTTTTTCTTGTAAGTCTCGTTGATAACCTGGAGAAATGGGCAGAGAAAGAAACTAATCAAGGAGAGAAACAACCTAGAACTAAGGAGAAACTTCCTGACAGTTAGAACAATTAACCAGTGGAACAACCTGCCTCCAGAAGCGGTGAATGCTCCAACACTGGAAGTTTTGAAGAAGAAACTGGACAGCCATTTGTCCAAAATGGTATAGGGTTTCCTGCCTGAGCAGGGGGTTGGACTAGATGACCTCCAAGGTCCCTTCCAACTTTTTTATTATTATTATTATTATTATTATTATTATTATTATTATTATTATTATTATTATTATTATTATTATTATTATTATTGTGTTAATAGCAAAAAAATCAAATTCTACATTACAACAGTTCTCTGCTGCTACTGTTACCATTTAAGACTGGGTATATGTAAATGGTGAAGGATAGATTAACATATTTTATATTCCATTCTTCAAAGTTTCCAGAATGACTTACAGTACAAAATGAACACTAGAAAGTTGTTATGTTGTCAGAATAATGCTATACAAAGAGTGTTTCAAAGGCCGTGAACCCACCCAGACTGGCTTAGTTTATTTAAAGCTGCTCTGTATTTTGTGTAGATATAATGAACTAGGATTCAAGTGTAGAATTAATTCTGGTTTTGCTAATTGAATTTTCTTTCAAATGCTTCAAACTCACACCTTTTCAGGAAGATGCCTGTGCTGGACCAGTATGTAGCCACCTGGTCAGAGCATATATAAGTAGCATTTAAGGGGTTAAATGCTGTCTCCTTAAGAGATGGCTTCTGGGAAATGTAGTTTAGTTGTTACATGGTGATATCTGTGTTCTAATTGATCACTGGGAGGGACTTCAGTGTTTATGACAGGATTGCCTGGCTACCTGCCCAGTATGAAAAGTTTTGTGTAGTACAACCACGAGGTCCTTTTGCTCCGTACGAGCATGGGGTGAATTTACCTTTAATTTTTTACACTACAAGATCGGACAGATTATGAATATGTGCCTCAGAAGAATTCTGCATTGACTGTGAGTTATTGTTCGAAAATTTCTGAAGAATAAATAATCTGAATATTAATCCGTCTTTGGAGTTAATCTGTTTGTGTCAAGAAGGACTAAAGCAGTGTTTCTCAACCTTGACAATTTTAAGGCATGTGGACTTCAACTCCCAGAATTCCAGCAATGCTGGCTGTGGAATTCTGGGAGCTGAAGTCCACATGCCTTAAAATTGTCAAGGTTGAGAAACACTGGACTAAAGCAAAGCTCCTGTTTGGAACAGAACAATACCCCATAGCAGCAGTCCCCAACATTTGTGGTTTAGTGGCCCAATGATGGGGAGAGGAGGGGAACTGGGCCACATGAGTGGCAGGCTGGCATGCACGTGTACGCAGCTCAACGTAAGCTGCGTGGCATGTCCACACATACCGCCACACTGCTTGCGCAAGTTAAGCTGCACGCAGCCCGGTTGCAAATAGACCATGGCCCGCTATTGGGCCATGGCCCAGGGGTTGATTGGGGACCCCTGGTTTAAAGCAGTATTTCTCAAGCTAGGGAACTTTAAGATATGTGGAGATTCTGGGCGTTGGAAGTCCACATATCTTAAAGTTGATAAAGGCTCAGAAATATTGGTTTCGACTACCTGAGTCTGCTCCTCTGCTAAGCTATGGTTTGTTGATTCATTCCCAGTCATTCATTCGTTTATTTATTTATTTTCATTATTACATTTATATGCCACCCATCTGGCCAAAGGTGAGTTGAGGCAGCAAATTACAAACTGCGAACCCCGTGGCTGGTTTCCTGGCACACAGAAGCATTTTAACAGTAGGTAACGTGTGAATCAGTGTAGCCTAG
>NW_015386326.1:0-15836 GCF_001527695.2 Protobothrops mucrosquamatus | reverse complement strand
TCTGCTAAGCTATGGTTTGTTGATTCATTCCCAGTCATTCATTCGTTTATTTATTTATTTTCATTATTACATTTATATGCCACCCATCTGGCCAAAGGTGAGTTGAGGCAGCAAATTACAAACTGCGAACCCCGTGGCTGGTTTCCTGGCACACAGAAGCATTTTAACAGTAGGTAACGTGTGAATCAGTGTAGCCTAGTGGTGTTTTGCGTTGGTTAGAGCAGGGGTCTTCAAACTTGGCAACTTTAAGTCTTGTGGACTTCAATTCCCAGAATTCCTCAGCCAGCCCTCAGGGCTGGCTGAGGAATTCTGGGAGTTGAAGTCCACAAGTCTTAAAGTTGCCAAGTTTGAAGACCTCTGGGCTAGAGAATCTGGACTGGCTTACCCGCTCCTGATTGATGTCAGCCAAAAAGAGACTGCTTTTGCGGTACCGCTGCTCATTCACCGGATCATGCCAGTATTGGGCCTGGACTAGGCTGTGGCAGAGAGAGAACAGGGCAAACCCCAAATCTTTAAAGAGCTGTTGAATTTTTCCCATTCCACCCAGGCATTTCTCCCCCAATACATTTTGGGTTACCCCCAATATACTCTCTCTATATATATGTCTCCTGGAAAAGCCAAACTCACAGCTGCTGAATCTTATCTGTGTACGCAATATCCAGCACTTTTCTCAACCAGTCACAGAGATGCGAGCTCTCCCCAGGGCAGTGTGGGAAACCGAACACACCTGCAGTAGGAAGAGAATCACGTAGAATTTGCACATGGCTTTAGCTTGTCAAGCAAGCCCAGAAAAAAAGTCTGAGGGGCCGCTCCTCTAACACTAATGCAGGGGTTCCCAACCAGGGGTGTTCGCACCCCCTGGGGTACGAGATATTCCAGGGGGTGCAAAAACTTGGGTTTTCAAAATTATAGTGTATATACATAATTCGCTGCCTTTATTTCGAACTTTTGTAAGGGGGGTGAGACTATATCACAATGGTGGCGAACTTATGGCACGCGTGCCAGAGGCGGCACTCAGAGCCCTCTCTGTGGGCACACGCACCATTGCCCCAGCCCCACCTCCCCCCGTAGCCCCCCTCCTCACCAGCAGCCCCCACAGAGGAGAGTCACTCCCAGGTGCAGCCCGCGCGGAGCAGTGCAGCCAAGGACATGGCAGCCGGGCAGTAGGGACTCCACCCTTGCGCCCTGTTGCGCGCAGATGATACTGCAGGGCACGGGCGGAGGGCGTGGCTGCCATGGCGCTGCAAGGCCACCTGGGCGATCTGCTGCGGCAGGCCGTGGAGGTGGTGGGTGGCCCTGTTGGCAGGATGGTTTTTGGGCACTCGGTCTCTAAAAGGTTCGCCATCACTACTATATCAGAAGCGTTCTAGGGGTGCGGGGTATAGATAAGGTTGGGGGCCGCTGCACTAATGCATACAGCTAATCCTTGACTTAACCAACGTTCGTTTACCCAAAGAGTTCTGAAACCTGAATGCAGAAACTGAAGACGCTTCTTGGATGAGAAGTGAAATGTTTTCGAAGGGGAAAAAAAAAGTCCAGTTGCCTTTTGGAAAAAGTATCACTGGGGCAACCATGACTTGGACGATCGAAAATCTCCATAGACAACCATTTGTTTAGTGACCGTTCGAAGTTACAATGGCACTGCAAAAAAGTGACTTAGCACCATTTTTCACCTTTACGGCTCTTGCAGCGTCCCCAGGGTCACGTGATCAAAATTCAGACGCTTGGCAACTGGCATGGACTTACGACAGTTGCAATATTCCAGGATCACGTGATTCACCTTTTGCGACCTTCTGGCAAGCAAAGTCAATGGGGAAGCCAAGTTTATTTAACAACCGTGTTACTAACTGAACTGCAGTGATTCACTTAACAACTGTGGCAAGAAAGGTTGCAAAATGGGGCAAAATTCATTCAACAACTGCCTTGCTTAGCAATGGAAATTTTGGGCTCAATCGCGGTCGTAAGACAAGGACTATCTGTATTTTTTGGCACGTCAATGGCTGAAAAGTTGAACGGTGGAGGTGAGGAAACAGTTATCTTCCTAGCAAGATACCCACTTTAAACAGAAATCTTTTATTATTTGTAGGATATCTAAAATCTTCAAATAGAGTGCAGGTGATTCAATGCTATGTGGACCCCTCTCTGGGATCAGGGAGATACATTTTTTGACACCCCAACCCCGCAGTGGAACAATGAGGCAAAATTAGCAAGGAATGGATTAATGGAGTCCCCAATTTTCAAGGTACATACAGTCTATCCCAGGGGAAGATGACCTTGGCTCTTTTATGACTCGTGGACTTCAACTCCCAGAATTCCTGAGCCAGCCACGCTGAGGAGAAATGGAGAGTTTCCAAGCTGAGCCATGCTGGCTGAGGAATTCTGGGAGTTGAAGTCCACAAGTCATGAAGGGGCCATAGTTCCCCTATGCTGGCTCAGGAATTCTGGGAGTTGAAGTCTACGAGTCATAAAAGTGCCAAGGTTGCCTACCCCTGGTCTATCCAATGCTTTGACCAACACATTTTTCTATTCTTTCATATTGAAATTGTGCAGAAAATTGTGCTCTCAGAGTTCATCGTTGGTTTGTCACCAAACATCAGCAATATAATTTCAGGGGGGGGGGTGTCAGTAAAAGATTGGATTCAAGAGTCACATGTTGCCTAATTCTGGTCTGGACACACAAGAGATTGGAAATGAAATTACTACATACACGGGAAAAATTAAAATCTTGTTGTAAGAGAATGAATGCCAACTTTCTCTGTCAGCAATTTTTTTTATCAGAGAACAAGTGTTTGGGATTTTTCAATGTTTTAAAAAACATAAAGTTAAAATAGGAAAATCAGATTTTGTGTCGGCCAAGAAACTGAAGTTAATGTTGAGAAATTAAAACCCCAGCAGATTGAATTTTAAATCAGAAACAGCAAGTTTAGACAACGACCTCAGGATCCATCCTAGTAAACCTGTACTTCAGGTTTAACACACACTGGAGCAGGGTTTGTTCAACTGAACCCCATCAGAATTTGACAGGAGTTCATGAGAAACTAAGGGGGAGGGAGAATAACACAAACACAGCCAGTTTTCTATCACCACAACTTTGCCTCTTGATCACAAATTCTGGATTGGTGTCTTTTTTTTTTTTTAAGCTAACAAGTTCCACAGCCTTCAAAATTTGGGGAAACCTTACAATAAGACTTGAGATGCTGAGAGTAGGTGTTTTCTGGTAGTATATCAGGAGTAGGAAACCTATGAGCAGCACGCAAAGACCCTTAGATCACGTGCTGACATTGTTACAAACAGCCCATTTCCAACATCAGTAGATTTGGAGGTTGTATGTAAGTAGAGCAAGAATGACAGAACAAAACTGTAAGCTGTACAACTCCCTTTCTCACTCTTAAACCTCCCCAAACCTCAGCAGCAAGCCACAACTGTGTTAAAAAAAAATTACTCTCTTCCCCTTCTTTGATAACGCTGCAGCCCGACTCAAAAGTTTCTTCCTTTGTAGCAGGCAAAACAATTCTGTGCCATTAAAGGGAAAAAAGTCAATTAGTCCACTTCCAGAAACAAAAAACCAAAACAAAAACCAAAAAAAAAAAACCACCAGGAAGATTGTGTTAAAATCTTTTAACAAAATTATGGCTTGATGTTTGGGGAGGATGGGGGTTTAAGAGTGGGAAAGAGTGTTTTGCTGCTTACAGTCTTGTGCTGCCATTCTTGCTCTGCCTATAGACAACACCCCCCCCCAATAACTCTAAATCTAATGAAAATTGTGCTGTTGAAAATAGGCCATTTGTCACTGAATTTCAGCACTACATCTAAGGGTCTTTGCCGGTTGTGTGCTGCTCATAGGTTCCCTGGTCCTGACATACTACCAGAAAACACCTACTTTCAGTGTCCCAGTCTTTTTGCAGAGTTTTCCCAACTTGGATCTTGAATCCTTCATAACCAGAAGACAAATTTACTAGACCCTGAAAGGGCCAAATTCCACCTTGTTATGAGGACAATATTTATGATATCCTAAAACTATGCTCCTGGGGATGAAAGCTATGGCAAATCTAGACAGCATACTAAAAAGCAGAGATGTCACCCTGCCAACAAAAGTGTGTATAGTCAAGGCCATGGTTTTCCCAGTTGCAATGTACGGCTGTGAAAGTTGGACCATAAGAAAGGCTGAGCACCAAAGAATGGAGGCCTTTGAACTCTGGTGCTGGAGAAGACTCCTGCGGGTCCCTTGGACTGCAAGGCGTTCAAACCAATCAGTCCTGGAGGAGATCAACCCTGACTGCTCTTTAGAAGGCCAGATCCTGAAGTTGAAACTCAAGTACTTTGGCCACCTAATGAGAAGGAAGGACTCACTGGAGAAGAGCCTAATGCTGGGAAAGATGGAGGGCAATAGAAGAAGGGGACGACAGAGAATGAGGTGGCTGGATGGAGTCATTGAAGCAGTAGGTGTGAGCTTCAATGGACTCCAGAAGATGGTAGAGGACAGGAAGGCCTGGAGGAACGTTGTCCATGGTGTCACGATGGGTCAGACACGACTTCGCAACTAACAACAACAACGAGGACAACATTTATGATGTCCTAAAACTATGCTCGCCTTTGAAGAAAAGAGTTACCTTGGTGTTGACCTCCTATGGAAATCAGGTTGAACATCGGTGGAGATGGACATCGTTGCACCACTGCTCTCCTAAGGAGGGGAAAAACAGATCATCACCAGAAAGACATCTTCCACCACAGAACAGAATCCACCTGGTTATAATTTCAAGCTTTCTGGCAGAGCATTAATCATGGGGGTGGCGTGAGTTGGAACAGGGATGAGAGCTGAAGTTCCAGAATACCTAGATCGCCCCCAGGCTGGGCGGTACAGGCTCTTGCTGGGTTCAGCGAGACCTGTTTGTAAAATAAGGCAGAATTGGCAGCATGAGCAGAAACCTGAAAGCTATCAATCAGGCTTTAGAAACTACCATAGCTGGCAACTACCTTAGGACACTAAGCCAAAACAAACAAAGGTGGCATTGTGGTTTTGTTTAATGAGTGGACTGGTCAATTTAAAAGAGATAGGCGCTTTCACTGTATCCCAAACAGATCTACTCTGAGCTGTGATGGCTCTCCAAGGGATCCGCTCATCAACTGCTACTCTTTAATGGTAAAAATCAAGGACTGGATCCGAGAATTCGCAGGTATGCAACCAGGAGTTCTGCCAGTAACATGGGGGCTCCATTCACTAACTTCATTCCAGGGTCTTCCATCACCTCCTATTTGAAATACTTACAAGAACTGCCCTCCTTGTGAAAAGCCCATGGCATTGTAGCCACCTTGAAGCTTTGGGTCTTTAGAAAGTTGGTCACACACCTTCTTGACTTGGTTATTGACATTCATGAAGAAGCTGTTCTCCATGTCCTAAGGAAAAACGAAACGTTGATGAAGAGTGGCTAGGGAGTTTCAATGGGTTGGCTTTATGGGTAGAGCAGGAAGCCGATTCAGAAAGGCATGATCGATCTTCCAACTAGACCAGGGGTAGGCAACCTTGGCTCTTTTATGACTCGTGGATTTCAACTCCCAGAATTCCTGAGTCAGCTATGCTGACTCAGGAATTCTGGGAGTTGAAGTCCACGAGTCATAAAAGAGCCAAGGTTGCCTACCCTTGAACTAGACAAATAGAGAACAGGTCTATCCAAAGCCACCAGTCTTGGTAACAAGGTGTAGTCTCCGAATACAAGATCACACTGCCTCTACACACCAGGTGCATGGGAGCAACAATGGGAGAAGAGGGCTGCCTTTGTCTCATAGGTCAGCTTCCTAAATACACTGGTGGGCTACTTTATGTAGAAGAACAGACAGAGCTGGGGGAAGGAGTTGAACATATCATCAGCTTAGAATCCTTGCATGTCCACAAGGGAGCCAAATTCAACCCCTCCTGAATTCTGTTGACCCTTATCTGGAGCCAATTTAGGGTTGAACTTTAGTTGACCGGATTCTTTTATATAGGCTTCAATAAATCTTCTATACTTCAACCTAACCAGTAGTCCTGATTCTTTGTACTTGACACCTAGGAGAGAAGCTAGATGTGTCTTGGCTTGAATCAGCAGGCTACTCTCAGATTCTCAACACTGAAGGTTCTTTGTTTCTCCCTCTTGGTATGAGGCAGCCAGCTGGTCCAGCCAATTAATTAAGAGATGTACAAACCATTTTGAATTCAAAAGACCCACACCTCAAGTACAAAACAGCATCCTAGAATCACTCTGCATCCAAGATTTTGACTCTTCCTTTTAGAAAAGAGTCTGAAGATGTCTAATTCACATGTTTGCATGCTGAAAGCATGCGCCGTATGAATGAACTCACGTCAATTAAGTTGCTGCCTATCTTCAGAGACAGCACATAAATTCCTGGGATTTTCTCCTCCACGATTTTTTTAATATAACCCATGCTTATGGGGTTGCAACAACTATCTCCTGTAATGTAAAAAAAAGAAAAGAGAACTTAGAAAACCAGAGTAGCTGTTTGTCTAGGTTCCTTAACTATTTATAGCTAGAAATATATTAACAGCATTTAGTCAATAAGCAAATGCCCTAGGCCAGGGGTAGGCAACCTTGGCTCCTTTATGACTCGTGGACTTCAACTCCCAGAATTCCTGAGCCAGCATGGGGGAACTATGGCCCCTTCATGACTTGGGGACTTCAACTCCCAGAATTCCTGAGCCAGCCATGCTGAGGGGAAAGGGAGAGGTTTCCAAGCTGAGCCATGCTGGCTCAGGAATTCTGGGAGTTGAAGTCCACGCGTCATAAAAGAGCCAAGGTTGCCTACCCCTGCCCTAGTTAAAAAAAAGGCTGTGTTTTAAATTATGAACACATATAAAAGTACTAGAATGTTACACAAAATGGTGGTCTAATCCCACCATATATAGCAAGGAAAAGCTGCTTTAGATGAGCTTTGAACCCCTGTCATACTCCAGATTCACAGATTCAATACGGTGGTTCAAATGTGAAGCAGAGACTATCCCCTGGCCAGTTCTGAATAAAATCAGCTGGTCTCATGCTACCTGTGTTTATAAATACATTACAAATATTTACGTGCAATAAAATCCATCTTAAAAACAAGAGGCTATGTGAGGGGTCTGCAGATATTTTCTCAGCCCTCCTTGTGACTCGCTCAATATACACATCTTCTACGGAAGGCACGTGGGGTGCAATTGTTCTTTCTGCAGTTATTCTTTTTGCAACCTCTTGCTGTCACAAGGCAATTTATGACTTGTTTTGCAGGAAACTGGCATGCCAGCAAAAAAAAAACACCCACTGCAGAAAATGAATTTGCTTAATAGCTTAACCTTTAAGGTGCTTCATTTAACCACAACCACAAAAAAGGTCATAAAATTGAGCAGGATCACCTGGTGACACATTGAACAATCCACATGACCAAGGGTAGGCAACCTTGGCTCGTTTATGACTCGTGGACTTCAACTCCCAGAATTCCTGAGCCAGCATGGCTCAGCTAGGAAGCCTCTCAATTTCTCCTCAGTATGGCTGGCTCAGGAATTCTGGGAGTTGAAGTCCACGAGTCATGAAGGGGCCAAAGTTTTCCTCATGCTGGCTCAGGAATTCTGGGAGTTGAAGTCCACGAGTCATAAAAGAGCCAAGGTTGCTTACCCCTGCACATGACTATAATTCCAGGCTCAATTCCACTTGTACACTAAAAGGAAAGGCTTACCTTCCATTTTACAAATCATAAACACTCCTACACCCACCTCCCAAAGATAAAGTTATCAACTCTTCTGCTGAGAAAAACAACAAAGTATTTTAAAAACAGGAACTTGTTTTAGTCATCACTGCTTTCATTTTTAATATACCAGCTACACAATTCCTACAGAAACACAAGGTTTCGTATTTCAGCCTTCAAATTCTACTGTGAGACTCTTGTAACTAAATTACTTTCATAAGAGAACTAGTATTTGACTCCTACCTTGGTGGATTGGAATCTATTAGGCGCAAACCACTAGTATTATATATTAAGTTAGTGTTTGCCGCATGGAACTTACTATTCATATCAATTCAGAAACTCCACTTAACTCAAAGGCATTTATGTTAATTCCAGATAAATATGTATAGAGTATCACCATAATTAATTTTCTACCAGCCAGCAATTAACTGATCACAAATAAAAGCTTCTCAGGGGTATCACCATTCTTCCACTGCTAAGCATATTAAAAGAAACATGATTAAACTGGTATGTGTGCCCTAACATGGTATGTGTGCCTCTAACAGAATCACAATATATAAAAAAAATACAGCAAAAAATGTAATTTTACCAACTGTTGCAAAACTCTTTTTTTCCTTAAAGGTTAAGGAAGTGTAGATAAAACTTACCCCCAATTTTATCCCCCCCAAACAAACTTCACAAGGGAAGTTGGGCGAGGGCAGCTGATAAATTATGCCTGAATGCCACTGTCAAGGAAACACATGATTCCAAAGATGTTACCACACATATCTGGGACTACGTGTAGGGTAGAGTTTTCACCTTTAAGACTTTAAGATTCATGGAGTATAACTCCCAGAATTCCCCAATCAGTAATTCTGGGAATGGCTGGCTTGGGAATTCTGGGAGTTGAAGTCCACATGTCTTAAAGCTGCCAAGATTGGACATCCCTGGTGTAGGATCTGCCTACCTCTTACCGTAAGAGGATACTCGGCCACCCCTAAAAGAGAACAGCAGGGATGGAAAATGACCTTCTCTGGGAGGCCCTCTATTGCAACAGCTTCCCCCACCCACCCAGATCAGATGTGATTCCATCCTTGGGGGCATTTCATCCAGTGGCCAAGGCTGTCCACTTTAGCAAGACATTCAGATCTGCCCGAATGGCACACCAGAATTCATAAACAGCCCAATTAACAGGTTTTACTGGTTTCTACTGGTTGATTTTCTATTTTAAAGTTGTCTTAACAGAGAACTATTATTAGGTTATTAGGTTATAACCTATTAGTAGGTTATTAGGTTGTCTTAACGGAGATCTATTATTCAGTCCATGCATAAAATAAACGGCTAACACAAGGGGTCTTCAAACTTGGCCCTTTTAGGACTTGTGGACTTCAACTCCCAGAATTCCTCAGCCAGGCACGCTGGCTGGGGAATTCTGAGAGTTGAAGTCCACAAGTCCTAAGGCCAAGTTTGAAGATCCCTGGGCTAACACAATGAGGCTTCCCCGGACAAAAAGAAGTGTTTGAGCAACAAGTCCCATCATCCCTGGTAAGGCCACACTTGGAATACTGCATCCAGTGTTGGTCACCACGATGTAAAAAAGATGTTGAGACTCTAGAAAGAGTACAGAAAAGAGCAACAAAGATGATCAGGGGACTGGAGGCTAAAGCATATAAGGAACGGTTGCTGGAATTGGGTATGTCTAGTTTAATGAAGAGAAGGACGAGGGGGGACATGATAGCAGTCTTCCAATATCTCAGGGGCTGCCCCAAAGAAGAGGGAGTCAAGCTGTTCTCCAAAGCGCCTGAAGGCAGGACAAGAAACAGTGGATGGAAACTGATCAAGGAGAGAAGCAACCTAGAACTAAGGAGAAACTTCCTGACAGTTAGAACAATTAACCAGTGGAACAACCTGCCTCCAGAAGCAGTGAATGCTCCAACCCTGGAAGTTTTTAGGAAGAAACTGGACAGCCATTTGTCTGAAATGGTATAGGGTTTCCTGCCTGAGCAGGGGGTTGGACTAGATGACCTCCAAGGTCCCTTCCAACTACTACTACTACTACTACTACTACTACTACTTCTTCTTCTTCTTCTTCTTCTTCTTCTTCTTCTTCTTCTTCTTCTTCTTCTTGATGTCGTCGTCATCATCATCATCATCATCATCATCATCATCATCATCATTATTATTATTATTATTATTATTATTATTATCTCCAGCCTGACTGGGAAGCAGAAGCGAAACTAAGCAGCTCTGATCCGACTTCCAACCGGCTGCAACTGGAAGGACAAACCCCCGGAGGCCCTTTAAGTTTCCCAAGCCTGGCTCACCCATGCCGTGCCAGATCACCAGCGGCACCGGACCCGCAGCGCTCCCGGAGCTCAGCCGGTCAAGTCCGCCCAGCAGCAGCAGCAGCCCCGCAAACAGCAGCCATCCGCCCGGCGCCATCCTCGAGAGATCACGTGACTTTCCCCCCGGGCTCGGGCGTCACGTGACAGCACAGGGCCTCGCCCTTGGGCGGGGGCGAGAGGCGTGAGGGAGCTCAGCGCCTCGCTTTCCCCCGAGGAACTCTGGGAGTTGTAGTTTTGAGGTCTTGCCTTGGAAAAGTTCGGCTTTTTTCATCCATTTCAGAATCCATTGCACCCGTTTCATTTCTATGAAGGGATGCGGTTCTTACGGCGGTTCGGCAGTGTCTGCCGATGAGGGCAGCTGCATTCATATGTCCTAAAACGTGATTTAACAAGGATTAAACGAAGCCAGGATGATTGCTTTCACTGAGTGTGCTGTCCCGACATATATTATGATGTAGCACAGTATATGAGCTCAGGAAATGAGTGGGGTAGAGCAGGGGTCTCCAACCTTGGCCACTTTAAGACTTGTGGACTTCAACTCCCAGAATTCCTCAGCCAGCTTTGCTGGCTGAGGAATTCTGGGAGTTGAAGTCCACAAGTCTTAAAGTGGCCAAGGTTGGGGACCTCTGGGGTAGAGCTTAAGTTTAAAGGAGATGCGATCCAATTCTGTTGGAGTCATTGTTGAGATGGGAGGCCATACAAATTGGAGGGATGGGTGGATAGATGGATCTCTACTTCTCTGTTTTAGTCTAGAAATAAAAGAATCAGAAGTATTCTATTGGAATGTTCCAGTGGAAGCGTTCGAGGAAATTTATTCTCAACCTTGGAAGAACAGAATTGCAGCTTTTTATGTTAATTGTGCTTGCATTTATATAGATGTGCACTTGGATCCCTGCCCTGAATGGAGAGTGGCTTTTTGCACACGTTTCATACTAAATTGGGCTACCAGATCTCAGCTACAAAAATGTAGGCCGTGAAATGGCATGCAATATATATTTATGGATATAGTGAATATACTGACTAACAAAAATGTAGATCATGAAATGGCATGCAATATATATTTATGGATATAGTGAATATACAGACTATTGCAATATATATCTATTTTTAAGACCGCTCTTTGCTGCTCTCTAGTGGTCATCTGAGATCTTGCAGTCAGGATCCGTTGTTTCTCGACCTCAGCCGCTTTAATTGTGTGGATTTCAACTCCCAGAATTCCCAGCATGCCTTGGCTGGGGAACGCTGGGAGTTGAAATCCACATATCTTAAAGTGGCTGAAGTTAGAAAGTGCTGTTAATTTAATCCCTAGTAAACTTTCCTTCCGTTTGTTGATACAGATCCAGCTCTGGATTCCAGATTCCTCCAAATTGTTGAGGGTAATGCAATAAACTGGAATCTAGCCTGTGCACCTTTGTTCCAGGACATAATCCCTCCACTAAAGCAGCATAATTCTTGTCCAACATGTTATTAGTACACGCGTTGGCTTACGACCATTCGTTTAGCAACCATTCAAAGTTACTGAAATTAGTGAATTATGACCAGTCTTTTTATTCACAACTGTCACAGTGTCCCCGCGGTCACGTGATCGCAACGTGGCAACCAGCATGTATTTAGGATGACTGTAGTATCCCCAGAGTCACGTGATCTCCATTTGTGACCTTCCTGGCTGGCTTCCCACAAACAAAGTCAATGTGCAAAGCTGGATTTGCTTAACAACTGCAGCAAAAAAAAAAAGCTGTAAAACCAGACATGGTCATGTGATGACTCATTTAGCGATGGAAGTTCTGGTCCCAGTCGTTGCCATAAATCAAGGACTATTTGCATGCATTGAATAACAGCATTGGGCAAATAAAGCCATTTAGAAACCTCTGTTGTTTTCCATTTTCCATTCTTGCTTAGCCTAAGAGACAACACACTTTCCTTCTTCCTAGCTGCGTACAGACCCCCAATCTTATAAACATCCTGCAGAGGCAGATGGAGGGTCTTGCTAACAGGGTGGGAAGGAGGGATGATAGAATCCAGAGCTTCCAACAAGGTGGTCCCAGAAGCAGTGCCCTCTTTCCTAGTGATGCTTCAGCCCTTGGACCCCGAGGCATCTGCAAAAGAAACAGAAAACTGGCTGCAGAGATGTGAATACCTACACAATACCTTGGAGAAATCTGACACCACACTCTTACGCAATTTTGCTGCCAAATGTAAACCAGACACTTCCAAGATTTCAGGGGGTGAGCTAAGTACAGTACCTTGCTTGCTCTTACAATACATTAGTTAACAGCTGATTTGGTTACAGATGTTACTAGAATATACTGTTTTTCAAACTTGTCAACATTGAGATGGGTGGGCTTCAACTCCCAGAATTCCCCAGCCAGCCACGCTGGCTAGGGAATTCTGGGAATTGAAGTCCACCCATCTTAAAATTGACAAGTTTGAAAAACACTGCTTTAAACACAGGAAACTCACATCTTAAAGTTGACACACGTGTGTGTGCAAAGTCCACACATCTTAAAAGATTACAAGTTTGAAAAACACTCCTATAACACAAGGAAACAATATTTTAAACACAAGAAACACTACTTAAAGCCAGGGAGTGAGAGGAACAAGGAGTCCGTAAACTACTCACATTGCTGTTGGGCCCCAACAGGTTGTCCCCATGCCTGCCAGAGATGGGCACCAAGGCAATCCGTAGCCAGATTGTAGCCAATCTTCTTAATGTTGGCGCTCACTTCCTTGATGATTTCCTGATAGCAGGTATTACTGTAAAGAGGCTTGTGGAATCCACTTTACAATGCCTTGGTAAGGCTACACTTAGAATACTGCATCCAGTTTTGGTCACCACGATGTAAAAAAGATGTTGAGATTCTAGAAAGAGTACAGAGAAGAGCAACAAAGATGATTAGGGGACTGGAGGCTAAAACATATAAGGAAAGGCTGCTGGAATTGGGTATGTCTAGTTTAATGAAAAGAAGGACGAGGGGGGACAGGATAGCAGCCTTCCAGTATCTCAAGGGCTGCCCCAAAGAAGAGGGAGTCAAGCTATTCTCCAAAGCACCTGAAGGCAGGACAAGAAGCAATGGATGGAAACTAATCAAGGAGAGAAGCAACCTAGAACTAAGGAGAAACTTCCTGACAGTGAGAACAATGAACCAGTGGAACAACCTGCCTCCAAAAGCGGTGAATGCTCCAACCCTGGAAGTTTTTAAGAAGAGACTGGACAGCCATTTGTCTGAAATGGGATAAGGTTTCCTGGCTGAGCAGGGGGTTGGACTAGATGACCTCCAAGGTCCCTTCCAACTTTTATTATTATTATTATTATTATTATTATTATTATTATTATTATTATTATTATTATTATTATTTTATCTTGTTTACTCCAATGATTAATTGCTTCGCCCCTAGAGAGTAGGCTAAGAGGGCGTGTTCTCATGTTTGCCCATTGTTGGAGATGCCCGCTTCAAATTCACCCAGACCTGCAGCCACAATCAGAACAGCACAGTCAGCCTAGAAGAGAAATACCAAAATCAGATGATTTGCATTGGCTGCATTGGCAAAAGGAAAGAAATGGTTTACATTGTCTTTTTTATGTTCTTGGCTGACAGTCCTGCTGTTGCCTGTGGTCTCATATCCAAATATTACCCAGATCCAATCTTGTTTAGTTTCCAAGACCAGCTAAAGTCTGCTACCTCCTCAGGCAATGTAAACTTAATTAAGTTTATTTCATTTCCATGTATGCAATTCAGTTTTCCTCCCAGTCCATTTGGTGGTCCTAACCACCTTGTCTGAATTTGATTTCAATCCTTATGTTTTCTCCTGGCTTCTCACCAAAGTTCAGGCTTCGGATCAGCCCTTCAAGACAGACCAAACAAGAGGAAGAATCTTCTATTCACAAAGGTGGAGAGACACACTAATTCTTGCAATGGAAGAATGGATGATAAAGGTGATGGAGTTGGTGGAGATGACAAAACTGACTGTTTTAATTAAAGAAAAGAGTTTATCTAGTTTTTGTCTCTACTTACAAGGCCCTTCTGGATTTTTTTTTTTACTCAAAATTGGAAAAGAAAACCCTGAAACTTTAGATTTTGATTCTTAGAATGATTTTGTAATTTTAGAAAGGGCTCAAAATGTTGTAAAATATAAAGCAAAAGATTGATGTTGTATTTATTTTGTAATTTAGTGCACCGAAGAAGTCATTACTTTTTCCTCTCTTTGCATTTTTTTCTTCTTTCTCTTTAATTTCTTCTATATTGTATCATATAATGAAAGTTAATAAAAAAAATAAAATGCAAGCAGTCCTTGACTTACAACCATTCGTTTAGTGACTGTTCAAAGTTTACAATGGCAACTGAAAAAAGTGGTTTTTAATCATTTTTAACCATTTTTAACCCAGTCTCACACAAAGATAGCCTGCTCTCCTCCTTACCTTTCTCCATACACCAATCTTGGTGATCCAATATTGAAGCCTACCTTCACACTGTGGTTTTAAAGACCGTGTTTTTAAGGGTGAGTCGAAACCCAAAACTTTTCCGATCATCTAAAATAATCTTGTAGCTGCTCAGGGTAAGAATGAGATTCTAGAGAAGGAATTGAGAGAAGAATGTTAATGCAATAGAAGCCCAGAAAATTCTGGATTCCTCTAGGATATTCTGTCCCCTGAAACCATAAAAACGAAAACCATCAATATCTGGGTTCCCCCTGTCACATAGAGTTGAAGTGGACTTGTAAACCATGGTTCATGGTCTTTGGGGGGGCAGAATTAATTAACTGCTTCTTCCTTCAGGAAAGGCTGCTTGATCCCAGAACAGCACAATGTAATGTAGGGGTCTCATCAAAGACACAGTTTACTCCACATGCTAAAGTAAGCCAAACTTGAAGGAGTGCAGGATGGCGTAATAGTGCAATACGTGAAATCAGTCCCTTGGTCAAAATGGAGGCAACCTTGCCCATTTCCTGATGGTTGAAGTGGAATGTTTGCTGCCTAAAATTCTCAGGGGTTGGAGCATGTCTGTTGAAAATAGGCAGTTGGTGAGGCAGTTGGTGTAGGAGGGGTCCTGTGCCTTAAACACGTTGGATTTTGGAAAGACAAATCACCTGTCCAAGAGGATTTAGACTGATCCAGAGTGTCAAAGAATCCAAGATCTGGACCAACCTCCCTCTCTAGGAATAAGTACATTAATGGGTGCTAATAGCATCTCAATCTTTTATTATTGTCTTACAAGATAACATCCCTATCTTGCTTCAGGATGGGAACTAAAACATAGATTAAAGAACCAGACTGATTTAGTATTTTAAGCCCTAAAACTTGCAAGCACTTAATATAATTAGACTTAGCAAAGCTCCTGGCTATGTGGCAAATCGTTATTATTATCATTATCCTCCTAATTTATCTTGTAGCTGCTTTTTTTCCTAAGAGAAGCTGAAAGTACTGTATGTGCAAAGTCCAGTAGGATAGTCTCCAATAGACTATCCTAGACTCCCAATAGACTCCAATATTTATAAAAAGAATATTAAGACCATGAAAACAATTAAAATCCAACTTGTACAGAGTCAGTTCTAGAATAGAGAATCATTTAAAATGATTCTAAATTGCAAAAGAGGACAAACAGGAAGACCTTTGTGGATCTTTTAGTAGGTATCTGTGGTTTTGTTTACCCCAGATGCAGACAGGAGCCCCACAGGGTGTCAAAATAGTCAAGAAAGTGGCTGTTTGTATTCTCAAAGTACAACACACACACACCCCATTTTTAATGTGCATCACAACAATGTAAAGTCGACATATCAATTGCATAACCACAGCAGCCACCTTAATTT
>NW_015386325.1:188776-195261 GCF_001527695.2 Protobothrops mucrosquamatus | reverse complement strand
GTTTTATCTTACTACTTACTGATCTTTTGCTATTTATTTATGTGCTCTTTCTATCCTCTGATTCCTTCCCTATCATTTTTAATCTTATGCTGTTTACAGTATCTACCTGAGATAACAAGTTAGTGTTTTATCCCTCTTTTTAGCTTTTATTAGTGACAATAATCTTAGCTCTCATAAACATCCAAATGGGAATCCTGTCATTGCTTAACAACCCTATTTCATGGTACATTTAATTCTGAGGTTGACTGTAACTGAGAAATACAACGGTTGAAAACAAGGTATAAATTGGCATTCATTAGTAATTAAGTTTGTTCTAATTGAACATATTAGTTTGATTTCTGTTTTCTTTCCTAACCGTACCATGCAAAAAACCCCACTCATTCTTTACTAATTATTCTTTTGTTTGCCATGTTTCTATTGATATTCCATCAATTCCTGATTTTTTGTTTTGACTTGATAAGGACCATAGTATTGATCTAACTTTTGGTCTTTGAAGTTCTTGTAAGTAATGAATATTTTCTAAGGTATCTTGGATGTTCATACCTTTCCTGTTCAGAATTTCAGTATATTCTTTCCATTTTTGTTTGAACTTTTTGGAATTCCATTGGCATCCTTTAGCATATAAATTCAACGTGGTAACCACCTTCTGAGTTCAGATAACTTTTGGAAGACTTTCTTGGGTTTCCTGTGAATGTTTCCATTTTAATATGTTTGCAGATATTGTTGTAATACTGCTTCATGTCTCTTCTAATAGAGCTTCAAAACAGAGCTTCTTTTATCTTCTTGGCAATTTCCACAATTTGTTCTGACTCCCGGTTTACTTTCTTCTATTTTTTAAATTTCGACAGTCCCTTTTCACTTTCATCTTTAACAATTTCTTTACATTGATTCCACAATTATTCTGGTTCCAATCAAGTGGTTCCAGTCTACATTGTGATCCCTGATATTCTTTAGAATATGGTGGCTATATGGTCAAGATCATATTGTGGAAACCTTTTGTGTTCTTCATCCATAAGATAGCTATAGCCTACTTTTTAAACTTGCACCCAAACTTTTGTTTTACAGTCAGCCCCAGGCCATGTTTTTCCTGTTTAAATTTAGCTCTTTCATCTGCTTGTAGCAATGATGTAGTCAATTTGATTTCTATGTAGACCATGAACTGCAGGCATCATTTTGGTTGTTTCAAGACTGTATTATCAGTGAAGAAATCACTGAATTCCCAGATATGTACAAGTCATTATCCTGCTTCATTTCACACTCTTAGGTCATACAATTCAACTCTATTTTTCTCCCTAATATTTCCAACTTCCAGTTTCCAATTACAAGCAGCACATCTTGCTTGAGTATTCTGTTGATTTCAAAATGAACTTAACTATAAAACTTATCAACCTCTTCTTCTACATCAGTGGATGGAGCATAAACTAATATAATCATTATATTAAAGGATTGTCCATGAAATGTAATTCATTTTATTCAGTCACTGTACCCAAGTATTCAGTCTTGCTGTGCTCTTCCTAACTACGAAAGCAACACTATTCCCTCTTGGTTTTTCCTTTCCTGAAAACCAAGTAAACAATGATCTTCTGACTGAAAGTGTCCAATTCCAGTCCATCTAAATTTTCTAATGCTTCAGATGTCAATATGTAGTTAATTCATTTAATCCACTGTGTTGATCTTTATCATGTTTATACCTCCTACATTCCATGTCCCCACTGTAAATTCTGTCTTTGCATTGTACATTGTAAAATTAATTTCTCTATAATTGTTAACATTCTATTTATCAGTGATTTGACCCTGAGATTAGAAATGACATGAATCAATGTGAAACCTGTTGAAATTACCTTCCTCGTATCTCTAATTAATTGCCCCTTTGTTTCAGGTTGTTCTTTATGATATAGATTTATTTAACAAATTTCTATGCCACCATAACAATGATAATAAAAACTGTATGTGGCTTACACAGAAGAAATACAGATTAAAATATCCATGGTAAAAATAAAACAACTATAAAGCCAATAGAAACTAATAGAAATCTATTAGCTACAAATAGGACAAATACAATAGTACAGATGGCAACATTAGCATCAGGGTAAGGCTCTTCAACAAAGTTTGGTCTTCAAGAGTTTTCAAAAGATCAACAAAGGTGGAGCCAGTCTGATCTTCCTAAATTCCTTTATGAACTTTTATCTACTTTATACACCATTAAATCATATATAATTAGTGGAATATGGCAGGGTATCAATCTTTTAATAAAAACAATCCATCAATTAAATGATAAAACAAAGAACATATACTAAACTCTCTGGAGCTTCCATTGCTGTATTGCCTATAATATTGTTAGGCTTTTCAATTTTATTTGAGTTTAAAAATTATTTGCCTTTCCATTGAGTTCATAGAGCTATATGAAGAGCCATTTTTAAAATGTCAGTGATTTCAGAAAAGTAAAAATAAATCATGACATTATAAAGTAGGAAAATAAACTCATGCTCATCTAGGCAATAATATTTGCTTTGCTCCCTTAATCTATAAAGAATTATCGGAAGAACTATTGTGTGAAAATAAAAAAGAAATGTCCACTAATTGTAAAGCTACAGAGACTTTTCTGCACTGCAATGGAAGAAATGTATATCATCAGACATATACCAATTTATCATACTCTTATTAATATTTGACAGTTCTTACATGCTTGTATGTCAGAGCATTATCTTAAATATTTGTAGAATTCATCTTTAGTTTATTTCAGTATTTATATTTGTTTTGACTGCTAATTGGTAAATTCATTTTATTGGATTGAATTGTGTTGCATTGATTTGTATCATGCCTGGGGGGAAAAATATTCCCCAAATAATTTACATTAGGGCATTGGGCATTAAATAATTAAAGATCAGGGTATCTAAAATACTCTCCACTGTTTGCTTACACTCCAGAAGCTTTGAAATCAATATCCAAATGGTTTTTTGGCATGCTAATAAGAGATCAGCAAATGCCGAGGACAGGACGTTTTCTGTGAGAACCCCAAACCTTTGCCATTTCCTTTTCTAGGAAGTGTTTGCTCTTTACAGGTTGTTAAGGTGATCTTAAAATAAAACATTTCTTGTAAGCTGCCCTCTGTTGACCTTCCCAATATTTTATCAGTTTCTGTACTCTTATTTATTATTTTAATGAATCATCTATCAAAGAGTGTGCTTTTTATAGAGCGAAGGCATGAGTTTGGAGTTTTGTTTTGTATTGTTTCTTGGTGAAGATCAGTAAATATTTGCCTGGATATATCCTTCTTTAGGCTGAGGGTGGATTGACAGACCAAGGGATATTCTGAGTACATAGAGCATAAATTCTAAATCCCTGATTACAGGCGACTCTGTATAAAATATTTACTGCTTCTCTGACATGCAACATAAATCTTTTTCTTAAAAAAATAGACAATCCATGTTCAATTGGTGTGATCAAAATATGATAATGCGATATGATCATTTTATAATGTATTTCCTAATATAAAAGGTTTTACAAGGAAGAAATGTACTGTAGCTGGGAGATTCTAACATTATCCATTATTTTCTATCTGATGCAGATAAATATTATTCTTTTAAGTCAGTAATATTAGAAATAGTTTCTGGGAAACGTCAAATAGATGTATGCAGAATGGATAGAAATACCTTGCCATGGGGTCTATCTGATATAATATTGTTACAATGGTACTGTTGCAAATATAAATCTTTCCAGTTTTGTAATGATGTAGTCATTTGCTGTTTTGTGTGGAGAGTATAGCACCTTTTAGATTATAAATATTTTAAATGGAATATGTAAATCATTCCAATCCTTTCCCCCCCATCAATTTATATTCCCTGAGCTCAGAGAAATTTTAATAGACATTTGTGAAACTGTCCTTGAGAGTTCAGTTACTAAGTGAAGTACTTAATGAAAAGCATTGCTTCTGAAGTGATGTGAGTGATATGGTACTCTATCCATAATAGTTTATGTGGGAATGCTCATTCTTACATGAAGGTCGTTAATGTTAAGCTACCAACAAGCATCTGTAGAATTTATGTTTCAGTTTTCTGATTATTTTTATCCCCATTATTATTTTTGTAAATAACTCAAGGTAGCAAACATGCCTAATACTTCTTATTTTCCTAATAACACCCTGTTGGGCTAAGAGAGAGTGACTAGCCCAAAGTCACCCTGCTGGTTTTCATGGCTAAGGCAGGACTAGAACTCAGTCTCCTGATTTCTAGCCTGGAGGTTTAACCACTGGGCCATCAATAGTGACCCTGGATCCTTATAGTTAAGTTGATTACTGTATATTAGAGTTACAGTAAGTTTATACTTGTTTATATTATGAATGGGTTGCTTGGGTTAGATTTGGATTATTATGTGATTATTCCTGTACTCAGTTCTGGGAAGTCCGGGGGGGGAGGGGAGAAGGGGATTAGGGGATAGAAATTATAAAAATTGATGTATTTATATATTATAGGTAAATAATGGAATTGTATTAAAAAGAGGAGATGCTCAGCTGGTACACCAAACTGCACTCAATGAGGTGGTTAAGAAGGGAGATGGGATGTAGGGAGGTGGAAAGGAGGAAAGAGGAGAGGTTGTGGGTTTAGGGGGAGGAAGGAAGAGGAAAGTGAATGAGGGTGGAGGCAAGGCGGGGACTGCCGAGCGTCTCCGAACATGTATTGAGTAGGATTATCTTTTTTGCTTGTGTAAGTAAATGCATCATATTTGTATTATTTGTTGTTTAATTTCAAAAATTAATAAAAATTTTATAAAAAATAATAATAAAAAAAAATAGTGACCCTGGAATAGTTAAACATTCCTAATTATCTTCCCTGTTATGATGATGCACCACTATGCAGAACATCTTAAATAGCAAGGGAAAATGTTATACCTAACGATCGTGTATGTTTCCTACTGTATGTTTCTATTCCACATTACTGCTCCTTGTATTTTTAAAATCTAATTTGTCCTACGAATGTGTTGCAGGGACTTCCATGCTACACTGGATTTAATTTTGTGGAAATAAAAATGCAAAGCTTTAAAAAGTCATATTGAAGCAAGAGAAAAACTCATTGCAGAGTTTTATCTCATTGAAACTGAGTGGGTAAACCCATTTACTTACTGAGGATAGTTATACAGATTGTTCTTCTAACAGACTTGTTCCAATATTGTCCAAAATATATGATGTTTGTCCCACTTGAATGAAAACCCTACATTATGATTCCCAATAGCATTTTAATTGCCACACACCTTGTGTATATAGTGGGATGACTATTGTCCTTTGTCTTACTTTTGTAGTGTATCTGAGCATTTATTTAATTATTTTTGGTATTTATATTGGAATTTGTCATAAAACATTGGACTTGATTCTGCATCAGCTTTTCATTAGACTCACTAATTGAAATAACTGGAAAAAAAGCAACAGCTTTTCCATTGTCCTAAGAAGTGCACCTAGGCAAGGATGCTCCATAATTATAAAATGATTCCTAGAATGATTGTCATATGCCTGTCAGAATATGCATAAATGGCAGCCCACTGACTTCACAGAGATATTGAAATAGGTCCAGTGGCTGATTCCTTTCAAGACGATTAGAAAATACTTGAAAATACTTTCTTTCTTCAAAATATTTGATAAGATTAATACAAGGAAGCTATGTACTAAGATTCAGGAACCAACTTTATTGTTTTTATTACTGTTTTTAAGATGAGACTAAATTCTGGAGACTGGAAATAAGCTGAGCTGATGGCTTATTATGAAGGAGAAGTAAGGAAGGCAATGTTGAGGTTGAGAGTAAAGAGGCCAAGTCCTGAATAATGAGGTTCTGCTTCTTCTCCTCTTCATGAATGGTACCTTTTAGGTACAGATAGTCCTTGACTTATGACCACAAATGAGTCCAAAATTTATGTTGCTAAGTTAGACAGTTAAGTGAGTTTTGCCCTATTTTACAACCTCTCTTGCCACAGTGGCTAAGTGAATCACTGAAGATGTTAATTTAAGAAGGGAGGAAAGAAGGAAAGAAGAAAGATTTCCAGTGCTCCCTACCAGATTCCACAAGGAAACTCAATAGGGAAGCCAACAGGAAGTTGGAAGTTGCCACCACCACCACCATCCATCCATCATAAATGTAAGTCATTAAATATATTTTTAAAACAGATTTATCTGTTTTATATTGATATTGCTTTATCAATGTAAAATCCTATTTATAACTAACTGGTAAATATTATTAAAAAATCAGGCTGAAAAAACAATCTTGTGAGTCTTGACAATCTCTAATGAAGGTCACCCCTGATATCTATAAGAACTTGTTCCACCACAAAGAGGTAATGATTGGTATTAGTGCACAGGCTATCAGATGAGAAAGCCTCTTTTGAAGACATCACCAGATACACAAATAATTCTCCTATTACTATTAATGCCTGGTGAAGATCATGCAGGGAAAAGCATTCTGTCACGTAACATAGGTCTGATAATAATAATAATAATAATA
>NW_015386325.1:172417-188711 GCF_001527695.2 Protobothrops mucrosquamatus | reverse complement strand
ATGTTTTAGCCTCCAGTCCCCTAATCATCTTTGTTGCTCTTCTCTGTACTCTTTCTAGAGTCTCAACATCTTTTTTACATCGTGGTGACCAAAACTGGATGCAGTATTCCAAGTGTGGCCTTACCAAGGCATTGTAAAGTGGTATTAATACTTCACGTGATCTTGATTCTATCCCTCTGTTAATGCAGCCTAGCACTGTTTCGCATGACCTCCTTGGAAGAAGCACAGGAAATAAATCAAATAAATGAATGAATAACCCAACTAAACATATGATCAGTAGCATATGCCCAAACTGTATCATCTGCCCTGAAATTGTAATATGTATATGTCATCTATATCAAATAAACCAATTTTAGTTAGAAGCATTATTCATAGCAGAAGGTCTGTGGGAGGTTTTTCATATCTCTTTCAAGAGCATAGAATAGAAATAGTTAATAGCTGATATGTTACATCAGAGTTAATACAAGTTTTGTAGTTCCTTAGGCAAATACAGTAACTTACTACCCACCCACCCAAAATCCAATATCTTCAGACCCACAAGCATGGTCCAAGTTTTTCTTTTCTAAAGTTTCACAAGAGCTCTTAATTTCATTGCTGCTTGTATGATTTTTTTTTCCTTACTCAAAGGAAAAACAAAGCCAGGATGAGAAAGAATCTTGAACACCTAAAGATAGCATGCAGAGAGTCTGGTTTATAAAACTCAGCACAGTCTATTAGCATTCTGAATTCTCTGACTCAATTAGTGTGGCACACAGTAGGTCATGGGTAGATCTTGTTGATACGTTGTCAGTTGTATTCCTTTATACTCGTCAGATTCCCCACCCTACCTGACTCTTCTAAAATAATAAATTGAATCAATAGAAATACAGTAAATAAAAATGCATTTGGAAGAAAAAAAAACCCCACTGGAATGGCAAAAAAAAAATTCTGAGTGCCTTCCATGAAATGGCACCAATTTAATGAATAGGGTCCCACACATTCCAAATGGGGCAGGTCCCAAAAATATTTTCCCAGGCCTCAGATGAATTGTATAAATGGCAGCTGCAGACAAAGGTCCAGACCCACTTTATTGCCTAAATAAGGATAGAGAGGATGTATGATCAAATATAGGTCATCTACAAGCTATCATAATGCAAGACAAAGAAATAACCATTTTCTTAATGGAAGAGGACCTTTTTTTTAATTTCTCCAAATCCAAGACCCCAGACAAGGATTTTCTGAGAAGAATAAAATGTTAGTTATTTAAATTTGATTCCATCCCTAAGTATAACTTAAAACAAAAGAGTTCAGGTTCAGGTGGATAAAAAAAAAATGAGATATAGCCTTCTTCCATTTCGCCCATCCCAATTAAGAACTCATGCTGAATTTAATAGGCTTATATTTTTCCTATTTATCAAGATAAAAAAAATATGTATCACCTACAGCAGGGATATCAAACTGCTGGCCCATGGGCCAAATGCATCATAGCGAAATTGCGCCCACCCCATTGCCGGCAATGGCAAAAAGGTTGTGATACATCGCAACACATCATGTGACACTGTGAGTTTGGCACCCCTGACCTACAGCATCTGAGAAGAAAATTGGGTTCTAGTAACAGAACCATCTGAGCAGAATCAAGCCTCCCCTGAACTTTTGGCTAAAATCTTTTGATATTTTTGTCTGAGATCTCCCTCAAAATCTTTCATAGTTTGTTGGCCCTTCCAGCTTCTGCCCATTCTTCATTATATTGCTGCTAATGATGCTTTCAATTCATTTAAGGGAATCCTAGCACTATTTCAGTACATCTGGCACCCAGCACTCACTGGCGGTATTTTGCAAAGAAGTATTTGACCAAGACCTTGTTGACTGGTAAAAAGGTAAACATAAAGGCTTTACCTGTCCAGTCATTCCAACTCTAGGGGGCAGTGCTTATCTCCATTTCTTAGCCGAGGGAGCCAGCATTGTCTGAAGACCCTTCTATGGTCATATGGCTGGCGTGATTATATGCCAAAATCACACAGAACATTGTTAGCTTCACACCAAAGTGGTACCTATTTATCTGCTTGCACTTGCATGTATTTGAACTCCTAATTTTAAAAGGATGTAGATCGCAACATGCTACATTACACCAAATTGATGCAAGCTCCTTTGCCAGCTTTTAATAGATTGCACAGTAGAAAATTGCATTTTTCAGATATTGCAGTACAAAATAGGGTATCAAAATTTGCTTTATGGAATCTACTTCTGTTCTTAGACTACAAACCTAAGTAGTCTGATATGAATGTAGCTCACAGTGGGATTGGTTTCCAAACAATTGTTTTTAATTTTGGGATGCTGGAGAGATTACTTTCTGGATTTTTAAAAAAATGTTCCACCCACATCTGTAAAAGATATTCTAATTTGGCAGTGTTTTGCTTTACTATAATCTGAAAACAATTCAGAGGTGAGTTCCTGATGCAGATATGAATAGATATTTCACTGACAGATAAAAGCAGTAGTGAGGACTCTATCAAAGAATTTTTTTAAATTCCAGAATTGGTCCAGGCTTAGTGTCTCAGGGAAAATAACGTTATTTTAATAATTCCCAAGTCACTGGCTTTGTTCTAAAAAAGGAAAGGGGGGGGGAGGCATTTTATAAGCTAATGTAGTTTTCCCACTATACCTCGTGTTCCTAGCCTAGTTGGAGAAAAGCCAATATGAACATATTTATATGTTTCAAAGCAAACCTGAAATTAATACTGTCAGTTTTTAAGAGCATAAATATATTCTCAACCCCATTCTTCAATGTCAGCTGTTTATGGATACTAAAATATTTCCTTTCTATGGTGAAACTTAACTATTCAAAAGCAAGCATTGTATTATAGAAAGGCAGTGATCCCTGAGCCACAGAATGTCAGTATTTAGCTTTAAAGGTGGGAATGTTTGAGAGCATTTTACATGGATGAATTACTTGTTCTCTTATTATTTACCTATTTTTTAAAAACGTATCAATTGCAGAGTTTAAGTACTGCAGAATAAAAGTGTGATACTCTGCTTGGTTCCTGCACAGATCAAACAAATTATAAAATATGAATCAGAAATAAATTTTGTATATAAGGTAGCTTTATAGAGACATACGGGTATCTTTTTAGTACTTTGATAAAAAATGAAATCAATAATATAAAGTTGCTTTCCAAACCTTTGATTTGGGAGACCACCAAAGAAGCTGGGCACTAGTGCTATGTTTCTTATTCAGAAGTAGAGACTCTTTTACAATTTTCTGCCTAGATTTTCCAGTTCTGAAGTTACTTGTCTTGATTAAGAATGAAAACATTATCAATTGCTTAAGATACAATGTTAAACTATGGTTTAATGTTATATACACAAACTTGTGGCTCATATAATTCCTCACCATTTGCAGAGCCAAGATTTCATTTTAGTTTTCAATTACCCAAGGTTAACTGGAATGATTACTCTCAGAACTGCTAAGAGTTAAATTCTAGTTTCAAGAAATTAGGCATGATTGTAATCCTAGCTTAAAACTGTCTTATCAGTTTTAATAACCATCAGAAATT
The DNA here is from genome assembly GCF_001527695.2 of Protobothrops mucrosquamatus. NCBI lineage: Eukaryota > Metazoa > Chordata > Lepidosauria > Squamata > Viperidae > Protobothrops > Protobothrops mucrosquamatus. Next base: position 185,178 of record NW_015386325.1, on the reverse strand, counting down.
GGAGTAGCCATTTTTTATTGCTACAGAGCATATTATGAGTTTCTCTTTCTCTTTGTTCTCCTCCACTTTCTTGGCCTCTTCTGGGCATGTTCACTTGATTTCCATTTTATCACTGGAGGACTGAATTTATTTTCCTTTCTATAGCTAGTTTAGAGACAATTTGATAAACTAAGTATCTTAGCTAAGTGTTCCTATGGATGGTTCAGGGTGGCCTATTCTTTTGCAACCAAGCAAGGCAAGAGTGCATTTTGAATATTTAAACATTGGCTAGGAGCACAGTGAAGAAATTGGTGAGCTAGTCTGTCTTAAAATGTTGGATGTCTATATGCATATAACATGATGTTCAGATTGTATGTGTACATGTTCTGATCAAAGTTTACTTATATGTTATAGGGCCAATGGTTGGGGATGGAGAGAAATGAAGTGACGGATTTCTTTATTCTTTCTCTCTTTTTTTGGTCTTTCTTAAATAGATGCCACAAAGTTGAAAAAGTAATAATCTCTGCTTGTCCTATTCAATTATGCATGTGGAAATTGTGATCCGGCTACCTCATTACCTGGGAATAAGCCTTTTTGAACTTTGTTGGTCTCCCATTTGAATAGACAATACAGAGTTGCGCAGTAGAAATAGCAATTTTTCCAAATGTTCTACAGAAAAAGCATTTTGGTTGGTAATAGATTGCATTGGCCAGAAATTAAAAAGAAATGGATGTCACTGCTATGGTATTTATGAGGTGAGCTTAATGTTCAATTATCCAGGAAGATTGCAGTGTTACAGTTGCTTAATCAGAATAAGCCACCTGGAATCCACCAAGATTTATCTCTATGTTGGCCTACAAAGGAGCTGCTTTTTAAACAGCTTTGCTTACTTCTGAATAAGTATGCAGGGAAAGATGTGTGCAGCTGAAGCAGCCTGGAAAAGATTTGGGGTAAGGGGCTGAAGTCATCATTGTTAGATTGTGACTCTCAAAATTTTTCCCAGAACTAGGCAGAAGACTTCCTATCCTATTCTATTTTATACTGAAAATTGTGCAGACATTTTCCTTTCACCAGTCAACTTGGTAGAAATCTCCCAAGATATTTATACTGTTCTGAAACATATAAAACATGTTGTTTGTTCTGATAAACATGGTATATTGTGGGAACAATAGGAAATCACTTAGCTGCTAAGGATTAGTTCTATTATTAGCATTCTATTGTACCCTAAATGATATATCTTTTCAAAAGCCAGTGAATGCAATTCATGTTTGAGTTTTCATTTTCTTGGCCCCTTAGCTAAGTTTAATTCTTCATGTAAAAGGTCACTGTTGTTATTTGAAGATATATACAGAATTAGAATTAAAGTTATGTTTTCAAAGTCTGCAAAATATTAATAGTAGCATCACTAGTCAAGTGAATCTTTGATATAATTAGATTCCATTTTTAAATATTGTTTGCAAATCCAGTTCCTAACTGTAACTCTTATGCATGCAATGTGATTTCTGAGTAGATACTGCTAATGCCTTGCACTGAGTCTTATTGATCAGGGTGAGAAGATATTAAATATTAAGGGAATTCAGGCAACAAGTAGCCATAGCCAAAACTGCAAAAAGGATTATTTTTCAGAATGTTTAAAGGGATGTCTACAGTTATCCTTATAGCAACCTTTCAGAAGAGCCTAAAGATTAAACCAAAAAGCAATTACAAATTTGATATATTATTCAACTGACATTTAATCTCAAGGTTTTTTTAAAAAGCATGTATTTTTTCAATAGAGTACAGAATGAGGAATAAGAGAAATATTGTCTCTGAAAAAGTTTCACAATATTTTTTTTGAGATTTCCCCCTACCCACAAATTTCACTCTGTACAATACATTGTTCTAAACCAGTATTTCCAAAACTTGGCAACTTTAAGATGTATGGACTTCCACAATTCACAGACAGCTGAGAAGTGGCATTTTAAAGTTGCCAAGTTAGGGAACCACCATTCTAAACAATGCAAATCTTCAAGTTAGGCCCAATGAATACTGAAAGTCTTTGGGGAAAGGTCTGAATACAGGTAGTCCTCAACTTACAATCACAATGTAGCCCAAAATTTCTGTTGCATTTGTTAAGTGAATTTTGCTCCATTTTACGACCGTGCTTGCCACAGTTGTTAAGTGAATCTGGCTTCCCCATTGACTTTGCTTGTCAAAAAGTCCTAAAAGGGGATCATGTGACCCCGGGACACTACACCCATCATAAATATGAGTCCGTTGCCTAGCGTCTGATTTTTGATTACATGACCATGGGGATGCTGTAATGGAAATGGTCATAACTCACTTGTTCCAATGATATTGTAACTTTAAACGGTCACTAAATGAACTGGAGTGAGTCAAGGAATACCTGAATTACTATTTGCTGCTTTTGCCCTGATAACCTAAAGCCTATTCCCTCCTTTGGGATGGGGCAGAGAAGACTGACTTGCTGGACGTTATTAAAAATTATCCAAGACTGGGAAGTTGATTTAGTATTAAGGCACCAGGCTAGAAACCAGGAGACTGTGAGTTCTAGTCCTGCTTTAAGTGTGAAAGCTAGTTGGGAGACTTTGGGCCAGTCACTTTTTCTCAGCCTAACCATCTCACAGGGTTTTTGTTGTGGGTAAAATAGGAGAAAGAATGAGCATTAGATCTATTCATTGCCTTGAGTTATTTGTAAAATAATAAAGGCAAATAGAAATAAATAAAAGGCATTGTTAATTTCACTGGTGCACTTCCTTCCCATTGATAGGAACAGTCAGTACCTAATTAAAGTCCACTTGTGTGCAGAAGCAATATGGATAAGCCTTACAAAAATCTCATTGTTTATGAGTGCTACTATTCAGTTTTGCACTTGCATGGAATCACACACATACATAGTATACTAACTGGCATTCTGTAGTGCTTGGATGCATGCACATATAAAGTACTAGAAATTGCCTTTCTCTGCTTCTCCATTAGTGTGGGATTGGTTGAAATCTTCACAGAGGAACTGGCTACTAGTGGATGATGGAGAAGGAGGAAGGAGACTCACCTTGTCTTCCCTTGCTGTTTTTATCTATGAAGAGAATCTGGCTTGAAGGAAGAACTCTTGAGAATAAACCAGCTATGTGTGGGAAGGGCAGTTTCCTGGTTTGCTTTTTATCTCTGCCATTAGTAAAAAGTATTCCCCATAAACCAAGTTTACACCAACTTGTATTAAAATGATCAGCTTTTCCTTTAGCCTTATTAAGCTACTGAAGCAGTGACTGTTGCAATGGCAACATTCCATTATTTACCAAGGGCTTTCTGAGAAGGACAGGGACATTTATTAATCTGGGACAATAAAATTCCAGACATTTATTTCCCATGTATAATTTGTTGATCCCTCTGGCAGACATTTTCTATTGCTGCTGCTCTGTAACAAAACAAGCTATTGAAATATTGGAGAAATAGATTAGCTCTTGGAAGAAAACATCACCATAGATTCTTTGCCTTTTAGTCAGAAATGTCTAATGGTTAACAATGCAAAGCAAGTGGATGCAAATTTCTAGGCAATATTAAGTAGCTGATCCATCAGCCATCAATAGTCACACAGAAATGATCATATTCACCCACCATTCAAAAGAAACAGTAAAAAAGCTAGGAAGGAAACAAAAAGATCAGTACACATCCTCTGTTCACCCAGATAAGCAGGGCTTAATACCACAGAAAACAGAAAACAATACCTAATTAAGGAACTGCCAAGGAGAAAACCACACACAGAGACACCAAGATTGACAGGACAAGTAAGTGTACATAAACAGGGAGTAAACCCCACAATCATTAGCACTGATGATGTTACCTAGACAGATAATGAAAGACAAGAAGCAATGGATGGAAATTAATAAAAGAAAGAAGCAACCTAGAACTAAGAAGAAATTTTCTGACAGTCAGAACAATAAAGTAGTGGAATGGCTTGTTTTCAGAAGATGTGAGTCCTACATCACTTAGAGGCTTTTAAAAAGAGACTGGACAGCAGTGGTGGGATTCAACCAGTTTGCATCAGTTCGGCAGAACCAGTAGCTAATATTTTGTTGCCCAAGCCCAGAATGGACTTCCGGAAATGGCATCCACACAGAGAACCGGTTGTTCGCATATTTGAATCCCACCACTGCTGGACAGTCATTTGTCTGAAATGGTATAGGGTCTCCTGCTTGAGCAGGGGGTTGAACTAGAAGATTTCCATGGTCCCTTCCAACACTGTTATTCTGTCATTCTGTGTCTGCAAACAAACAACCAAGCCAAAAACCAGAAAGAGGTAAAAAAAACTATGGAGCTCGTGTCAGGAAAATGGAAGCTCAAAATGAACTGAGATGACTAAAAACGGAGCCAGTTTGGTCTAATGGTTTAGGCACCAACATAAAAACCAGTGAATTCTAATCCCATTTTAGGCATGAAAGCCAGATTATTATATGCACAAAAATAGAAAGATTCAGCATTAACCACGAAGAAGGAATGGTTGGTAAAATTGACACAGCTTGCTGAGATGGCCAAATTGACTTTTTTGATTAGAAAAGAGTTGTTATTGACATTCATCAATGATTGGAAACCCCTTATCAACTTTTTGCTTAAAAATAAAATAATTTTGTGAGTTATGGTTTTGACCATTAGAAAAACTTAGTTATTGAAAGTTATAGAAAGAAGGGAATTATGATGTAACTTAGAGAGAAAGGTTTGATTAGAATTGTATGTATAAGTACTGAGGGGGAAAATTTGTGTGTGTCTGTGTGTGTATATTCATGTTTTCTGTTCTGTTCTTTTTTATTTCTTATTTTTTTTATCTCCTTTTTTGTCTCTTCATTTCCTTTCCTTTTGTTTTCACATTTACTATATTTTTCTTGGAATGTATTTCTTATTATGTAATAAAATATTTTAATAAAAACTATTTTAAAATAAGAACTATCTATTGCTGATCCAGCCACCATTATTCACATGCCAGTTACCTCCCAGTTAGAATCTCATCCAGCCACCATTATTCACATGCCGGTTACCTCCCAGTTAGAATCTTTGTGGGATGTCTCTGAAGGGAAGTCAAAAAATGTAAACAGTCTGTAATATGATGGGTAATCCTCTCTGTGTTGTTTCCCAGTGAGATTACAGGACATTTGTTCTGGCAACATCTATCTAAAGGAATAACTTCCCCTACATGTTGAGAATCAAGAGATTTTTATTGTACTGTAAAGATTTATTGTGTATATCTTCCCAGAAGGAGGCCTAATTAGAAATGTTCGGTCGCAATCTCACCTTTTTTTTTAGAAGTTCTTATTGTCCTTCTTTGGCTGGTTTAAGTTAACATAGTTTTATATTTAAGACTCATCCTTTTAAGAATCTTTGTTTATAAATCTGCTGTATATTTTATGATGAAGTTTTATGGCCTGTGTATGACAAATAGAGAGATAGATATACCGTATTTTCCGGCATATAAGATGACTGGGCGTATAAGATGACCCCCGACTTTTGAGAAGATTTTCAGGGTTTAGAAAGTCGTCTTATACGCCGGAAAATACAGTAGATAGATTTAAGTTGGACAAGTTCTTAGAGGTTTTTAATTTTAAGAATTAGTGCCTCTGAATTTCCTCTAAATCTCTTCCCTTTGTTATCTCTTCTTTCTCTGCTTTCATTAGTTATATATGAGCCATTCTGGATGCCTTTATGATTGAGTGCCATTGTCCATTGTTTCACTCAATAAGTATCCCAAAGATGCTTTTTCAAGAGATGCTTTTTCAACTGGACTTCCTTGTTTTTCTTTTTTTCTATGAAAAAGCACCTTTGGGACAATCATGACCTGGATGACTGAGAATCTCCATAAACGACTCAGTAAGTAGATCCACATATGAGACTATGGCATTCTTACTTATATATAATATTGTCATATATTTATTGGTTCAAAAGACTTATGTACCCTGAGTCAAGAATTTTGTTAAATGATTTTTTTATTCTGTCATCTAGAACATGGCAGACCAAAAGAATGCTGTAGAAGATAAATGAAAAATACCACTAAGAAAATTTAAGAAGAAGAAATGAGTTTATGAACAAGAGTCTCCTACAGATTTAATCAGAAAGAAAATAGTACCAAAGCAGGAAATCAATAATTTCAAACAGTTTTTGTACAGTGAACATTCAAGAACTTCCTAACATGTTTCTAGTTTTGAATGATGAGTTTCAATGCCCATTTCTGGTGCAATGAAAGTATTAATAATATAAACAAGAGGTCATGTAGACATAGTCTTATGATAGCTATTCATCATAAAATCAAAAGAGTGATTATATTAAAATCTGTCATTCAGGGAATGTTTAAAAATAACATCAGGAAAAAACACAACAGCTGTATTATATTATTTACAAAGCAATTAATATCCCTCCAACTAACCACATTTGCTGTCTTCTGGATGATATTAATAGAAGCCATAATGAAACTTGTGGTTTACTGATAATTACAAGATTCTTATCAGGAGAGTAAATGAGCAATCATCAAAGGAATTATCACAATACAAATTACTACCTAAATTAGGCAGAGCATATAATTTTTGGCATTAAAATGGAGCACGAAAATATACTGTAACTCTGTACTATTTATATGGGGTTTTTTTCTAGAAATCCGGAAGCCATAATGGTCTATTGTTGATTTGATACCTTATGCAGAGGTAACAAAAATGATTAACCTATTATTATTTACTCTATTTTAGGGAGAAATTTTATGATCTGATGCCTCATTGCCAACTTCAAAGATTGGTTTTTCCCAAGATTAGAAATCTCCAATCATGCTAAATTCCCCCCACTTCCGGGCAGACCTACTTAGGCCCTCTGTTTCTCCACCAGCCCATAAACATTGTTACAATGCAGACGAGATTGAAAGTTAGTCTAAATTTATTCTTTCTGCACAGTGAGAAGGATTTTTTTTAAAAAAAATAATAAACAAAAAACAGGAAGAGTGGTACATACTGTCCCTTCCTTCTTCACCCCTGCTGGTTTGTTGCCAATAAGACATTCAGTTCTGAGAGAGTAGTCTGTGCAAAGTTCAGCATGCTTGGTTGTTGGACCAGGTAGTGGAAAGACTAACTCAACCTAGAATCAGAAGTTAATTTCTCTGGGGCTTTTGGGAAGCAATAAAACTGTCTCAGATGTTCAATTCATGCTGATCTTGTAGGGATCAAATGAAATTCTTGAGGGAAAAAAAGAGGTGAGATGAAGGAAAGGTGTTACTACCTAGCTGTAGGGAACAGCTGGATTTCCCCTAATTAAAGCATGTTTTCTGTCTCTACCACTTTAGAATGAATAAAGTCTAGTATTCTTCATCATTATTTTATTAATTATCAGGTTAGAATGAAAGCCCCTCAAGGGGCAGAGGTATTAAAATAAAGCATTCCTCATCATTATTTTATTAATCATCAGCACTATATAATGAGATAGAAAGTCTATCTGGCAAGCTATATATATTCCATGTTTTGATTTCTCTTTTTCTTGTGAAGCATTAGCAAATGTGGTAAATGTCAGCTGTAGCTCAACATATTAGATTATCTCTTAGAAGTTCAAGGCATTTTTTTCCAGTTGCCTGATTACTCAGGGCAACAGAATAACCTTTGTAGGGGAGTGAGGATCCAAATCTGTCCTCACATCTGATTTCCAGGTAAGAAATGATGAACTGAAGACAGCTCAGTTAAAAGTAGAGCCAATGATCACAGCAGAATCAAGACCTGGTGAGAAAGCCAACTCTTTGACATTCCCCTCCAGACAAGGAGAGGACTTGAGATTGCCCACAAGTGCTCCAGATCCTCTTGGTCTCAGTGAGTTTAGAACTCTGGGAGATAACAAACTAAAAGAGTGATCTGGACAGCTTTCCATATTGGATTTATAAGAAACCTGTTAAAGTTTTGAAGGACTTTGTGAAAAGGGACAAAGAAAAAATGAAAAGACAGCAAGTTCTAACATTTGAAAGGATTAAAGATCAAAATTATTAAGTAAAAGGAGGAGTACAAAGCTGGTTATTTGTTCTAAGTTAAAATAGATATATTGTTGTCTCTGATAACCCTTAATCGACTTTGCTGAAGGAAGAAACCATCTCTTTATATATTTCTTTTCTCTCTTTTTACCATATTCTTATTTTCTCTCTCTTTTCTATAGTTCTTTCTATTTTTTTCTTTTCTGCACTTTATATTTTTTCTTTTTTATCCCTTTAGCTTTTTAGTATAAGTTTTTATCTTTTTAACTGTATCGTTTAATAAAATTACTTTTTCACACCCGAAAAAAAGTCAAACAGTGCAGTAATCAAACACTTTGCCTGAACAATCTTAGCATTAGTCAGCACTAAAGGATAATAATTTATTTATTATATTTTTATGCTGCCAGACTGAAAAATGACTCTGGCAGGTTACATCATAAAAACATAAAACTCCATTTTAAAAACTGAAATTTAACCTATTTGGAGAAAATCAGATTGGAGCAATTTGGTTAAAGTTTGTAAAATCCAGACTTGAATGTAAAAAATGAAAAATGTGGATCACAGATTTAATCATAAACAATGTTCTCAATATTAGGCAGTTTAAGAAAATGGCTTGTTATTTCTGAATTTATTATTATCTATTATATGAATGTATATGACTGCCCATTTTCATCAAATAAATCTGGGCAGTTAACTAGCATTGGAACAGAAACCTACAAATAAAAATAATAGAACAAACAAAAAAATACCTGTTAACTTCACAAACAGCAAACAGCATAAGACAAACCAGGTTGCACTAATATCCAATGTCTGAAAACAGGGGGGGCAGATATGTAAGGCTTTCCAAAAGGCCAACAGGATCTGGGTTGTCCAAACTTCAGAGGAGGAGGAGAAGCTGTTTCCAGTTAAAGGGCATGACAGAGAAGGCAATCCTCTGAGATCCCATAAATTGTCATTGTTTCATAGAAAGGACTCAGAACATTCAAAGGAAAATCTATATTAGAGTCCTATCTATGCATCTATATTATATGTCTATATAGGATGCTGCTATCAACTGCACAATAGAATCTAATGGTGTCCATGTAGTAAGACTGTTGAACAATCCTTGGAAGCTGAACAAGAGCATTAATTACACTTTGAGTGGAATATATAATGAAAAGAAAGGGAAAGCCACATTTATTTACTCAATCTCAAAAACTACCATGTCTTATATCGGTAGTTTAAGTCACGGTGTTCTTTGCAATCAGACTTCAAAATATCTTGTTTTTTCAAACTCTGTTGATGGCTCCAATCCTACCATGATTTGGGTTCTACTTATGGCCAGTGCTTTTTTTGTAAAAAAAAAAAAAAAAGTGCCGGAACTCACACGCGTCATACAACCTGCCTTGCCTACCCTACAAGGTTTACCTTTGTAGTTGAAAAAAAAACCCTTCAGTTTTTAGTGTATCTAAAAGACTAGGATTTTGCTCAAGGTAAGCTAATACTATTAATGTTACCATGCACTGTGTGGCTTTAAATTACAAGAAGGCGTTTTATCAATCTTTTGGGACATTTACCACTGGCATACCCATTTAGTTTAATGAGTGGAAATGTCAGCTTTCTGTGTGGAATGAAATTGGCCCAATAAAACAAAATTTGGTTGCTTGTGAAAGATTGAATTATTTTTAAGAAGTTGTCAAACAAGGTGGAAAAAATTACATTTGGAGTTTAATATGGATATTGACTTGAAACAAATTTAAGTTGAAACTTTGTCAGTGAACAGATTACTTTTAATTTACCTTTAAGTTAAACCTAATTAAATAAATAGATCTGATTAAACCTCATACTGTAGGTCTACCTTTACATCTGACCAATACATAATTAATATATATTATTATTAATAATAATATCTCCAAATCACAAGACATTGGCTTTAGTCTTATTCTTCTCCTATGCAGTTTGAATATAAAGTATAAAAGACTAAAAAGAGATTTTTGTAGACATCCCAGTCTTTGAACTTCCCAAGGAACTGAAACAGCAAAGTTTCGCTGTCGGGCAAGCTTCTACACCAGCCGCCTTTCTTTCCTCTCACTTGGCCTCTTTTTAACCTCACACCCCACCTTCTGTAAGGGAAGGCAAAGGGCTTACTTACCCTCTCATGAAAAATGCCCCCCATGTTTATGTGTCTCCCACTGCCACCATCGGCTTCCAAACCACATGGTCCGACCCAGCCAATCAAGCCACGCTCTGGCTGTGGTGCCCCGGCACCTCATGGCTCCTCCTAGAGGAGGCAGACAGTGCCAGAGAGGACCCCACTCGTACCATATTGTCAGTGGGACATTTTCAAAAGCTAACGAGGATAGCAAGGGCAACAATAGGAAAGGAACACAACTCTGGAAAATCCATCAAAAAAAAGGTGCCGGAACTGGTGCGTTCTATGACAAAAAAAAGCCCTGCTTATGGCTATCCTCTCAAGTTAACTGTATTCAGATGGATTCAGAAGACTGTATCAACAAAACATGAAAATATGGACTGCCTCAGAGACTGGCATTCCAATAGTGCTTCTCTTTCATGGCCAAAGAAAAAATTCTGCACAGCCACAACAGAGTGGTGATGATCAATGGCATCTTATCTGCTATGGAGTGTGATATGTAATTCATGATTTCCATGTTGCATGACATATATTCTACATTGCAGAACCTGGAAATATGTTCCTCTCCTTCTCCTGCCTCCCAAATACTCCTGCCTTTTTCATCCAAATGGATGAGATGTGACCTCACTAGAAAAGTCCAGACTATAGGGCTTCAGAAACCACAGCAAATCATTTAATACTATAGCACAACTGTGAATATTTTACAATAGCCGTACCTGTATAAAGAAATGAGTTTCATCAAGGAGGTTTAGGGCCAAAAAGATGGTTCCCTTGGAAATCTGGAATAGTTCTTAACATTGCCTGAGCAATGTGACTGTTACAACTATGTGAAACTATATAGTCAAATAATGAGGTGCTAATTATTAATGAAAACTCTATTGCACACTTGTCTACAATTGACACAATCTTTAAAAGTTCCAAGATGTCACTTGCTTAAAATTTATTATTAGCAATCTATCTATCTATCTATCTATCTATCTATCTATCATCTATCTATCTATCCATCTATCCATCTATCCATCTATCATCTCCAGACAGTGTGCAAAATGGCTTGTGGTCTAACATTAACATGTTTCTAAAAATAGAATAGTCAAATAGATTGTTTAGTATGAGAAAGAATCATAGAATCATAGGGCTAGAAGGGACCTTGGAGGTCTTCTAGTCCAGCCCTCCACTCAAGCAGGAGAACCTATACCATCTCAGACAGGTGACTGTCTAGTCTCTTCTTAAAAACCTCTAGTGATGGAGCCCCCACCATTTCTGAAGGCAAGCTGTTCCACTGGTTGATTGTCTTCACCATCAGGAAGTTTCTCCTTAATTCCAGGTTGCTTCTCTTTTTGATCAGTTTCCAACCATTGTTTCTTGTCCTGCCCTCTGGTGCTTGAATAATTTGACCCTCTCTTCTTTGTGGCAGCCCCTCAAATACTGGACTACTTCTATCATTTCACCCCTATTTTAAAGTTTTATCTTTAATATTTCAGGCTTGGAATTTTTATAGCAATAAAAATGATAAACCATGTTCAATGGGATTTTATTTTCAGTACAAAATACAATACTTTTCCTCTGTATTAATGCAGGCTAACGTACAAATGCCACAAAATCTCATGGGGTAAGGAAAATTGTACGGCTTCTTTCCTTTTTGGAAAAACAAGCAGAACTGATTTCAGTAGTAGTAGTAGTAGTAGTAGTAGTAGTAGTAGTAGTAGTAGTAGTAGTAGTAGTAGTAGTAGTAGTAGTAATTCCCCCTGAACAGTCAGTTCTGCTGTACAGAGTCATGCAATTTTAGAGCAACAACTTCAGAAACATAGAAGAAGCAAAGACAGAAGAACATAAAAATTATGTCCCATGGAAGTTATGGAAATGTTTTTATTGGGAGTTCTGAAGCCGGTTCTGAACAATCATTATTTAGGAGGATTGAGACTTAACTTGTGCTTTGGGATATAGAGAAAGTAGATTGGAAGAACCTTTGGGTTTCGTCCAATTCATGTATTTGAAGTTTCTAATAATGCTAAATGAAACTTGACAAAACAAAGGGAGATTAATTCTGCCTCTTTATCCAATTATGCTGCTTTGGCACATCTTGTAACTCTATTAGTAATGTTCCCAAAGGAAAACTTGCCATTAAATATCCTAATAATTTATATCTCCCAAAAAATAGATTAAGGCTAAAATTATAGTAAACAAAAGCACTTGTCTTGGTGATATGGCCATAGCCAATTTTCTTTTAGGGTAAACTAACAAGGTATGGTTTTAAAAAAATGCAAAAACCACTTTATGCTCTGATTAAAGGCTATTTATTACACTAGAGATCTTATGTTGATGCTACTAAAACCCACATCAACTATGATTTAAAGTAACAACATTTCAGGTCATAGCTGTTATTCAGGCATGCAGAAAAAATCTCTAGGATTAGACATGACATATGGGTTTCCAAAAGTACAGGAAATATATTATACCAGTACTTCTATATGCAAGGCATTAATATTGGTTATTCTGAAAAGGAATATTGTGATAGGTAAAAGAATGAGCCTGCACAGTAACAGAAAGCAATAGCTTGGAAGCTTCAAAAAAAAAAGTACAGTTATATATTGATTCAACAAAAAGCACTTTAAGGAAATTTCGCGGCTGTGGAAATATCTCAGTTTTGAAATAAGTTGTGTAGGATAATCATAG
>NW_015386325.1:169081-171621 GCF_001527695.2 Protobothrops mucrosquamatus | reverse complement strand
TGATTCACTGAAGGCAGGTATTGAAATTGTCTTGTTAAATACAATTAAGTTGCTCAGCTGAACATCTCAAAAGGCTTGTGGGTAATGAAGCTATTGCCCAGCATATACTGACATCTACTAATTGCCCAGGATAAATGTCTTTTGTTCTACATATTGAACTAACAAGCATGTGTCTTTTATCCCAAGCTCATGTGGGGCTACAAAGGTCAGTGCTGTGGTTCCTGTAACAAGTTCTCCTGGAGGCATGTGATTCACCAGTGGAATTCATGCACCTCTTCTCATGATTGTAAGCAGCTAAGTGGGATGACTTGCCCTCTTTGTGTTGGCACTTCCTGATGAAGCACAAGCACCAGCTAAAAATGGGGCAAGAAATGGACCCCATGGGAGAGAAGGCTGATGGCTCAGCTTGCCTTTTGCAGCAAAGAGTTGTCACCCCAGCCAACAGATGAGGGATTTCCATGGAGTGGTAAAGTTGAATGCACAGCTTTCAACAGCTGTAAATATTTTTTTTTAATTGGAGTTCAAGATAATTTGGTGTTAAATTAAAAGCTATAGTAAAACCTTGGTCCCCTTGAAGATGTGTGAACCTCAACTCCCAGAATTCCCCAGCCAGCATCTTAAAGTTGCTAAGGTTGGGAAACACTGCTTTAGAACTTTAGAAAAATCCCCTGGTTTGCATTTTTTGCATTTTCTATCTCAATGCTTTCACTTCTCCACCTTCTTCACACATGCACAAATCAAGTCACTCCCTCCTGCCCTCCTCCAAGGTCACAGTAAAAAAAAAAAAGACTTTCTGCAATCTAGAACATGGGCTGATACTTCAGTTAGTGTTTTTGTTTGTTTTGTTTCACCTTGTCCAATCTAGAAAGGGTCTGTATCCCTCTCCAACTTCCTTCTTCTTAAATCTCTTTATCAATTGCATCGCTCCAAGATAAATATTTCTGGAGCAAAATATGCTTTCAGTTCATTTATTGCTTCCTACTCTTGGCACATGTTCAAGGTGTTGAAATTTTGGAGCTATTTCAGAACATAGTTTGAAATCAGGATTTAAAAGACCAGTTTACTTTAATGTCTATTTTCCTTCTCCCCACTGTCTCCCAAAATAGCACCGTTTTAAGTGGTTATTTGGGCAGATCTCCATGGAAATCTCTCTTATCAGATTATAAAGGAACCATAATGCTGCTCTCTAACCTAAAATATCTTCCTTCCTGCATTCTTCAGACAAAACTGGGGAAAAAACACTATGTAGTTGACTTTACTAGGATCTCCTAATATAGCATCAGCATGTGCACAAACACACACACATACATATCGTTTGATTGGAAAGAATCAACTATACAAACAATTACCTATATCTTTTCAAATGGTCTCCCCAAAACTTTATCACCATGGCCCAGTTCTCAAAGTAATGAAGCACTGTAGGATAATAACAAGTGACTGTTCATCTACTTTCAGAAATATGCTAGTTCCAGTAATTTTCTGCACACTTTCAATACTGCTTAATTTGTTCTTACATTCTGATATTTCCCTTAGGTGGAAGTCAGTTATCAGCTGAGTGAATGAGAGACAGCAGTCTGAGTTCATCTCTAGTGAAGGCTCTTCAAAATCATAAGCAGCAGACTGCAGAAAGCTGCTTTATCAGAAATTTCACAAAAACCAAAGATTTGCCTCCCTCAGACCTAGGAGATGAAGCTGCCCAAAGAATGGTAGATATTTTATTAGGGTCACCAAAGCTAATCTGAATAAGTTAAAGTCTCTATGGCCAGATGACTCGCACCCTAAGGTATTGAAGGAAGTGTCAGAAGTAATTGCAGAGTCACTGTCTTTCATCTCTAGACCTGGAGTGGGCTTAATTTTATTCCTTTTTACAAAAAAGGGAAGAAGCAGGACCCAGAAAACAGCCTATGAGCCTAACATTGGTACTGGGCCAGGCAGGCCATGAGCAAATTATCAAATAGCATATATTTGAGCACTTAGATGATAATTTACTAATGAACAGGAGCCAACATGGATTTATGCTGAACAAGTCATGCTGGACTAATGTGATCTCCTTTTATGACAGAGTTATTACACAAGTTAATTAGGAAAATGTCATGGATATAGTATACCTTGACTTTAGCAAGGTTTTTGACAGTCTCTCATATTATTAACAAAATAGTCAAACATGAGTTTGACAATTCAACTGTTAAGTGGATCCACCGTTGGTTCAAGGATCATACACAAAGGATAGTTATAAATGGCATCAAATCTACTTGAGAAGACATCTCAAGTTGGATGCAAGAGGGCTCTGCCACAGGTGAGGAGTTGTTCATAAATAATGTGGATCAGGGAGTCAAGGAACTGTTTAACACGTTTGCAGACAATACACAGGAGAGGTGGCTAATACATGGGAGGGGGAAAACGTTCAGAGAGACTTCAGTTAGAACGGAGAGTGGAAACAAATAGAATGAAAATTAACAAGGAGAAATAAAAAGTCAAATATCTAGGAAAGAAAATCATGTACAGGATGAGGAAAATTTGCCTTAAGGGCAGCACAAGTG
>NW_015386325.1:164368-168810 GCF_001527695.2 Protobothrops mucrosquamatus | reverse complement strand
TGTTTAACACGTTTGCAGACAATACACAGGAGAGGTGGCTAATACATGGGAGGGGGAAAACGTTCAGAGAGACTTCAGTTAGAACGGAGAGTGGAAACAAATAGAATGAAAATTAACAAGGAGAAATAAAAAGTCAAATATCTAGGAAAGAAAATCATGTACAGGATGAGGAAAATTTGCCTTAAGGGCAGCACAAGTGAGGAGTTGGGTATACTAGTTGATCATGAGTTGAACATATTCCAACACTGTAATGTAGCTATATAGCTGCTAAGAAATAAATGAAGCAAATTAATTTTATTTTTTATTATGTCAAAGGTGCAGAAATAACACTTGTCCATGTTTGGGCACCTTTATAAGAGCAAGAATGGCATATATTGTACAATTGCCATAGAATTGCCTTTTTATAAAAGGAGACCTCAAGAAGATTAATGGCAATCAGTGTCTCATCTTCTAGTGTTATTCAGAATTATTGCAAAGGAAGATATACTGATTTACTTTAATGGTTAGTTATTGAAAACTGACCGTCTGAAACATGATAAGAAGATTAAAGCTTTGGCAGAGTTCTGCTTAAACAAACAAAGATGATTTCCTTCTGAAAAATTCAACATTGTGGAGAATATATGTAGCTCAGGACTGAGGTGGTAGGATCCTGGTGCTTGCTGAGTTTGATTGTCTACTTATAAACTTTTCATTACTAAACTATGCAAGAACTGCTTTGACACAAGAGAGTAAAGTTTGCTGACCTAACCTATCTGTCTTAGTAAGATTCTTGCATGCCTGTTTCTAATTAGCATATCCTGGCTTGTTTGTCTATATCTTCTTTGACTGTTTCTGCCTACTGTATTGCATTTGATCCCTAAAAAGGAAAGGTTGGAGATTGGACAAAGTTATCTAACACTGATAAGTTCAAGAATGAGAAGGTTCTACCCCTTCCCATAAAAAGGCATTAATCTTCGCTTGGACCCAACCACATGCCACCCCCAAGGAAGGCTTGAACAACAGGGGGAGAAGCATGGATCCAGAACACAGATGACCAAGCTCACAGTCACAAGCACCCACGCCACTTCCTCAGGATCATCAGCTCAAACCTCTCCCAGATAATCAGGCTCAGATGTAACTCAATCAATTCCAAGGGATCCACCCAGCCAGAGTCCATGAGATTATCTGATAGATGATGTGAATATTCCTCACATCAGAATATTCAAGAGCTCCCCTGGTTTCTCCATGCCCAGGAGAGATCTGGTCACCTGAAGCAGGGCCAGTGGGCAGCTATCTGCATATGCAACAAGGGTGGAGAAATAAATATGCCTTGCTGCACTTATCATCAGTCCTAAGGTAAATCCCATTACCTGTGCTCAGGCATCTTCCAATGATATGCAGACAAGCAAAAGCACACTGCCACAACCCAAAGAAAAGAAACAGATTGCCTTTACAGCATCCTTCAACACAATGGGTTAACAATCATTCAACAGAATGGTTTAACACAACTTCATAAAAAGAGCTGTTTCATGTAACCAGTTAGAACACAACCACCACAATCGATGAAAAGAATACATCTCCCTTACATCAAAAATACTGAGAAACCATGATCAGATTATTTCCATCACTAGGCATCATAGATGAAAATCCTTTAATTTCACCACACATAGGCGATTTGACCACAAATTCAACTAGAACATTTTAGATCAAGCCAAAACTAAACATGGAAAAAAAATCCTAAAAGCCTGGCATTCTGACAGATCTGCTGTTAACAAACACCTGGGATAAATCTGATCTATAAATTATTTTTTAAAAAAACACAAAGTCCCTAGAAGGAAGCAAACAGGCCAGAGCACATCCTCCCTTATTTGTACATCCAACAATCAACACTCAGATAACACATGCACTAGTCAGAAAGAAACAAAGATGAACACAAACAGTAGGCAGAATATGACCAAGCAGAAACAGGCAAACAACCATGAAGATTAGAAGAAGCCCAGATTAAAAGTCCGCAGAACCACATACCTCATGTCAAAGCCCTAACTATGCTTGGAAATGAAAAGTTTTTAAGAAGATTTAAAAGCTCAGCAAAGCCAGGGATCTCAAAATCCAATATCAATTTAGCATTGTCAAAATTATGAGTCATCTTTAAAAATATGCATGACATTGATTTTAACTGTATGCCAAGCATGGATATTCATTTCATCCTCAAATTAAATGTCACCCTTATTAGCTCAAAAACGTATCAGTCACTACCATTTCAGCACAAATTTTTGTTTCTGGCCATTATTTCCTCACACTTATAAAGCACGTGCAATACCACTGGCGTGCCTTTCTCAAAACAAGCTAGAATTATAGAGGGACATAAAGCAGATGAAGAACACTCGTGGGATTCCCATCTCAAAACTCAAAGCAGAAAACAATAGTCTCCCCACCTACACAACACTAGATTAATTACACGGATGACATGTTTGCTACAATAAAAAAGAACAAAAATGCAAACGAGATAATCAACAATGTGTTGGAGATCATATTCACAAAAGAACAGCATAATAATAAACTCTTCTTTGGGGACATAGTTATCACTGTTATCAAAACAGAAAACAATGGCAAACTGCAGATTCAAGTTTATTAAAAAGCAGCCCTTAGAAAAACATGCAACTAGACAACTCTTTTTTTAAAAAGTGTATTTCCAACAAACCAACAGCAGCACAACCATCTCAATGCATAAAAAGGATGCCTCTCTTTTTTTATCAAGTATAGCTCAAAAATTATCCACAGACCATTACAACCATTTGGAATAACCGACACACAAATCAACAAAGTCTCTCCAAAGCATCTTAAGCAAATCCAAGAATCTTGTTTTCCAAGAAGACAGAGCAGGGATTATTCAGAAAATAAAAGTTACATACTGTGAACAGCACAATCTAGGACAAGTAGAAAGTTAGCAGACAGCAAATAAACTGAAAATAAAATGAAATTTGATTAATTTCACTGCACAGAGACAAGTTCAGCCATGACTTCAGCTGGTGAACTATTGAAATTCTAGGCCAGGTGAAGTGAAAGAATGTATACAAATCCCTAAAAGCCCAGATCTCTGATAAATAAGCAGATTGATAGAGATATAACTTAGACCCCATCCATTTGAAAGAAACAACCAGAACTCAAATAGAAATGAGAACAGCACTCATCACATCAAATTTTTAAAACCCTCCCTTTTTAAGGGTGAGCTGGACAACTGGATGGAGCTGAGCACTTATTGGCCAGACACCCTTCCTGAGACCTACATGGAATTCACTGTAGATTTTTTTTTCTTTTGGGCCCTAGAAGAGAAAGTACTGCTGCTATCTTGGTTTGAATTCTCAATCTTCCAAGTGGGAGGTGAGTGTCTTCACCACTAGGCCACTGCCTCACTCATTTGAAATAAATACAAGAACAGCCCTCATCACAACAAATCCCCCATGTTTATTTAATAAATGTATATGGCCACCCATCTTATTGAATGTGGTTCCAGATGGCATACAACCAACAATTAAAATAATGTCACAGCTGTTAAAAACTTAAAAATATAAATAAAAGCAAAATCGTGGGAGAAGACACCTAAATACAATATAATCATAGCATAGGCTCCCCATAGGATCCCCAAAGCTTCTGGAAAAGTCACGTTTTTCAGGACTTTCCAGAAAGCTCAGAGGGATGGTGCTAACCTCACTTTGGAAGGATGATGTGCCACATAGGAAACTCTCTAGGAGATGGGATCCACAGCATTGCTCTCTTGGTGGACTTGATGGGACAGGTAGATGTGATCAGGAGGAAGCAATCCCTCAAATAGCCTGGCCTCATGCCATGTAGGGCTTTAAAGTTTAAAAAACCCAGCACTTTGAATTGCATCAGATAGCAAAGCAATGAAGCTCATGGAACAAGAATGTAATGTGTGCCATCCTACTGGCTCACTTTACTGTCTGGACAGTCACATTTTTGCTCTTCCAGGGCATTCCCATATAGAGTGCAATAAGTACAGTAGTCCATGTAGGAGATTACCAGGGCATGAATGACTGTGAGTAAAGCTTCTCAATCCAGTATAATTCTTATTATATCAGCTAAATAAAACATGTTCGTTACATTTTTCAATAAAGTTTGAGCTTATATATGTCTTAATTACTTTTACATTCAATCTTAATATGAGATAGTAGACGTTAAAAAGAGAGGAAGCATCTGATGTTGAAAAAAGAGAAGTTCTGATTATTAAGGTTAAGATATTTGGAAATTGGACTTCCGGTGGCAGGCGATTTCGCTGGTCGCAGCTGTTTGCTGCCTCCCGCCTGTTTTGCGTAAAAGCCGGTTTGACAGCCAGCATCTGCTGTCAAACGGCTTGATACCTTTCCCCTGGGCATAAGGGGATCGGTGAGCTGCCCGGGGTAGGAGTTGAGTTCCCGAGTCGTCCTATATGGACGATGTAGGCG